>NW_028241400.1:0-71520 GCF_964263255.1 Lissotriton vulgaris | reverse complement strand
CAAAGTACAAAGTGAGAATGAGGAAAAAAGGTGGGGGCTTTCATCATTAGGAAAAGAAAACTGTCCTGAACCAATAAAAAGTGTTATTTTCAGGTCACATGACCAGGGCTTTCATCATTTGGAAACCAAAACTGTCCTGAAACAATAAAAAGTGTTATTTTTAGGTCACATGACCCGACGCGCTTACGCTACGCGCCCCGGGGCGCGTAGCGTAAGCGCGTCGGATACTTACGTTGCGCGATTGTATGTGCTCGAGTGCTTCCGGTTGCTTTTACGCCGTGCGTATCACGCAGACGCGGCTACGCGATACGTCACGATGATGTTTTCGTTTGCGGCAAAAGCGTAACGGGACGCTCACCGGTACGCGCCCTGGGGCGCACCGCAAGACTGCGCTTACCGGTACGCTCACCGGGACGCGCACCGGATACATTAAAAAAATAGTATTACATAAATATACAATATAGGATTCATTATAAAAAATATTACATTTCATAGCTATAGAAATTTGCTACTAAAAACCTTTGAAATTCACTGAAAAAAACATAGGTTTGAGGCCCTATATATAGTTAGGAATTAGCATTTAAAAAACCTATGAAATTCACTGAAAAAACCATAGGTTTCACAGCAGTTATAGTTAGGAATTAGCATTTAAAAAACCTATGAAATTCACTGAAAAAAACCATAGGTTTCACACCAGTTATAGTTAGGAATTAGCATTTAAAAAACCTATTAAATTCACGGAAAAAAACATAGGTTTAAGGCCAGTTATAGTTAGCTGGAAATTTTACTGATATAAAACCATTGAAATTCCCACGTTATAGTTAGTTGGACTCACTATAACTTGCGCGCCTGCAATGCACTGCTGATGACGTCACATATTACATCACTTTTCACTTTATTATCGCCTCTCAGTCCATTTTCTTAGGCTTTTATCGCACATAAAATTGCAGAGCCTACAGTGGCGCGTCCTGCGGAGTGAAACGCATCATGGAAGGCAGCCGCCCGAAATTTGCACAATAAATACTCTGCAACTGCTTACACTTTCTGGTGTTAGATGGCTCGTCATTGAACGTTTTGTTTCTGGGGAAGAGGTCGGTACCTGTTTGGTGCCGTTGTATATGCAGCGGCCAGGACTTGTTCTTTGATATTCTTCAACGGATTTGGCTGTTTCCGTTTTACTTGACCCTCCCACTGCACTGAGGCACAGCGTGTACACAGCTGACTACGCTTCCGCGAACCTGCACTTCAACTGAAAAAGTTTAGCGTTTGCCGTGCCCCCGCTGAGGTTTTCTTGACGGTTGGAGAAGCACTTGAGGTGCCGGACGGCGTGGCGTTTCAGGATTCTGCGAGGTCGGCTGACCTTTGCTAGCCAGAGCGCCGATTCCGGTAAGGCACATCGTGCGTAAACACCGATTATTTATTAACATCTTTTGCGGGTTGTGGGATATTTCCCCTTCAACAATATTGTCATCTTTTGCCATCCAGCAGTTCAATGGTCCATTTCCTTGGGAAGCCGTATTATTTTTTAACCAAATTTGCTATCCAGTGACTCGCTACGTAGTGGGACACAGTGGCAGAGGCACTGTTCGATAACCTACCGGCAGTGAATGTACAACCCCGTGTTACTGAAGCCACCAGCGCAAGCAGCGATGTGAAATCATTACTTAAAACACTTGAAAAACTACTCCGCAATGAACTGTCAAAGTGGTGGGAGAAGAAATCTCTCGAGAAGTTAACCAAAAGCCAAGGGGACTACGTGTGCTCATTGTACCTACCTATGAGAAACCCGATCCAAAACTGCTGCAAGAATGGGCTGATAATAATCTCCAGGCCTTGAGATATATGCTACACATCCTCATTAAATATGCACAATCAGACAGAGAACGATTCTATTAGAAATCGATCGAGTCAATGGGCTCTTGGATGCATCAGGTGAAACGGACCTGATTGCTAAAACAAAAAAAGAAATTGAAGGCCGCATGGTGAAATATGAAGACTCAATAAAGGAACGTAAAGTGCATAAGTTTGCCAGGGATCAGCAAGATTATGCCACGGGTCGCATTTTCACCTTTGCAAAAAAGTATGACAATTACAAGCTCCAAGCCCTTACAGGGCAGAGGAAATTAGCAACAGCATTAGAATGGTGCAATGGCGACTCCGGCTAACTTAGACCCTGATTCAGTTTCTCTTACATCCAACAGCAGCTCAGAAGACATTAGATCTGTCAGTTCTGTAGATACAAATGAGCTTATCAATTTCACTGTCGTTGATGAACTTAATTGTGTCAGCGAGGACCGGCGGTGCTCCCTGTGCCCCTGCAATCCTCAGCAACAACTAAGCAGCGTACAAACAGGAAAAGGCGCGCCAGGAGGCGCAAGTGCAAAGAAAGGTATAACGCAAAGCAATGCGAGGAGAAATTGGAGGAGATAATCACTTCCACTGAAAACACTGTGGTAAATTTAACTGACGCAGTCTTATCCAAGGCAGAGGAGCAGCTCCTGTCTCTGGGACTAACATATTGTCCTAAGAATGATTTCTCCTACAATCAGGCACATATAGACGTGTTCAAATTCATTCGCAAAATCAAGTTAATTAAACATTTCCAATTACATCCTATGCCTCAAGTTAAAGGACAGGCACCTATGGAACCGGGGAACACAACAAGCACACTGCAAGTCCGTCACCTGGGAGGACTACAGCCTCTTCTTGATCTTGCCCATAAAGAAAGCTCACAGGGTGCACCCACAGTTAGTCAAGTTACCACAGTTGACAAAACAACTCCTACTCCTTTCCGGGTGATATCAACATTTCTACCACTTATGCCAAAAGACGCGATCAACGTATTCAGTGATAGAGTCATCATGGAACTGAAGGCATTAAACAAAGCTACTTTGGGACGTAACAAACACGCTGACTACAATAATCAACAATACCACACTTTGATTAAAAAACTTCAAAACCACCCGTACATTATTGTGAAAAACTTAGATAAAGGTGGCAACACTGTTCTCAGGTCAAAAGTATATTATGTGCAAGAGGCAGAAAAACAACTTTTGAACCAAACTTGTTATTTGAAGTCAACCAAATTTGCCATGTGCAAAAGTGAGGAAAGCACACGGAAATTCATCCATCATTGCCAAAGAAAAGGGCCGATTTCTAGAGATGAGGCAACATTTCTCAGTGTTGAATTCCCCATCACTCCTGTTTTTTATCTTCTCCCAAAGATTCACAAATGTATAACTACAGTACCAGGTCGCCCGATTATTTCTGCTCAAGGGAGCATGAATGAGAACCTTTCAAAATACGTTGATTTTTTCCTTCAACCCCACATGACTAGACTGCCATCTTATTTAAAAGACACTACAGACTTTTTGTTGAAAGTTGAACAAGTTAATTGTTGTCCGAATTATTGTTTTGTGGTTATGGACATAGAGTCACTATACACGAGCATTCACTATCTACAAGGGATGGAAGCCACCAAATATTGTCTTGACCAACATGATGCTGTTCTTAGAGACCATAACGATATGCTCCTCCAAATGATTAAAATATGTTTGTATAACAATTACTTTCAATTTCAGAACGTCATCTACCACCAACAACGAGGTGTGGCAATGGTTTCCTGCTTCTCCCCCAGCTAATCATGTTTACATGTTGGCTGGTTGGAGGAGCAGAAGCTCAGAACCACACATGGCCAGTGGGGTCCGTATTTGATCCACTACTGGAGATTTATTGAGGATATTTTCATCATCTGGGGGGATTCGCAGGAACAGGCTTATGCTTTTGTGAGGGATGTGAATCAAAATGAACGTAATTTGAAATTCACAGCTACTGTCACTATGGACTCTGCTGAGTTTTTGGATGTATATCTTTTCATAAAAGAAGGGAAACCCCACACTAAACTACATTGTAAGTCGACAGCAGGCCACTCTATATTACATGCTCAGAGTGCCCACCCTGCCCACACCATCAAAAGCATTCCCTATGGTGAATTCATCCGTATTAAACGTATTTGTAGTGACACTTTGATCTCTGCCCGTTGTCTTAATGAATCTTATCAAAGATTTCGGGCACGGGGCTATCGTTCCAACATATTGGACCAGGCTTTAACTAGAGTCAATAGTAAGTCCAGAGAGGAACTATTACAACCGAAGACATCCTCAACCACTGATTCCACCACATTAGGCCCAATTCGCTTCATTACAACCTTCTGTAGCCAAGAGAGAAAGATAAGACGTATTTTGTATTCTGAATGGCCTATCATTCTCACAGATAACATTCTAGGACCCATTTTACCGAGCTTGCCCATGATTACATTCAGACGGGCACCATCAATGATAGACGCATTAGATAGATCCAAGCCTGAAAACACACCTAAAACTCCATGGCTATCTAAATTAGGCTTTTTTAAATGCACTTCGTGCTGTGCATGCACATTAGCCAAGAATGGCACTTATTATCAATCAGCCTTCAGTGCGAGACGAATACCGATTCGCGAGTATTTGACTTATCGTTCGGAATTCGCAATATACAAACTGAGGTGCACATGCAATTTAGAATACATCAGGAGCACCAAGCTCCCAGTCAACAACCATATTCTACAGAAAGTGCCTGCCATCGTAAACTCAGACAGCAATTACCCTGTGGCCCGCCACTTTGAAGCAGTGCATAAAAATCAGCTTAAAGATCTTGAGTTCACTGTCCTGGGTTCAGTCCCTATTCCAAGTCGGGGTGGGGATCGGGAAAAATTACTCAGGCAGAAGGAAACGCAGTTCATTTTATTGCTCGATACCAGAGTCCCCAATGGGTTAAACATCAATGAAGGGCCCAGTAATTTTCTGTAATAATTGTTTGTAAATCTGTCATGAGACTGAATGTCTTTCTTTGGCTCCTTCAATTGATTTCTACATAGCTCGTGGCCTATGAATTCTATTCAGTTTTTATGTGCACTATTTACAGTATACATTCATGACATTTTTCGGTAGGTTACCAACCTGGGTGCCTTTGCTTAACTGTCTTAGTGCCCTTTGTCAATATTATTTATACTCTCTTTTTCTTCTATTTTTCACTAATATTGCTATGTACAGACTAATTTTATGTAATATATGCAATGTTTATATTTATAATTGATTTTGAGGTAGAGGTTATGAACTTTATATGATGAGCAAATGTTTTTTGGCAAATCAAGCATGGGTGGTACAATGAGTAATTGAAGATTTCTTCACTTTATTTCTAATATGTGCCATTAATTCATTTATGATCTGTTGTTTTTCCAACCATGGAGATGTTGAATAGTCATCCGCTTTTGAATTAATTAATCATGTTGAGATATCCGGCACTGGCCATCATTTCTTTATATAGTTTGACGTATTCGGCGTTGCGCTGTAAAATTTATTGAGCTCCATTCGGTGTTTGCTATATCCTCATCTCGTTATTGGAGTTCATTGTTTAACCTCTCACTGTCTGTACATTGTCTATGTTTCACTTTTCAATTTATTATCGCCTCTCAGTCCATTTTCTTTGGCTATTAAGCTTTTATTGCACATAAAATTGCACAGCCTTCAGTGGCGCGTCATGTGATCAAGCTCCGCCTGAGGAGCGAAACGCGTCATGGAGGGCAGCCGCCTGAAATTTGCACAATAAATACTCTGCAACTGCTTACACTTTCTGGTGTTTGATGGCTCGTCATTGAACGTTTTGATTCTGGGGAAGAGGTTGGTACCTGTTTGGTGCCGTTGTATATGCAGCGGCCAGGACTTGTTCTTTGATATATATATATATATATATATATATATATATATATATTGCTTCACGTAGCAGGCAATTTTCTGGTTTGCAGAATAAGAGGCACACAAGGAGTTGATTTATAAAGCTGGAAATGCTTTATTTGGTGCTTAAAGTCCTCTCCCCTCCATATCGACAGACGCGTTTCGCCTCGCGGCTTTCTCAATGTCGATTACCCATTAGTGTAACAACCATTTTACACCCTCCATTCGTCTTCATAGCCATGAAAACAAAAGATGGACATTTAACCAACCCCACAGGTATCAGTTGTGTGGTGGCCATCTTGTAGTGGGTATATAAAATGCAATAATATCCATTTCATTTATAAAGTGCAAGTGCTCAAAAATATTTTAGCATAAAAATTAACAGTTAACCAAATTAAACGATTAAAAAACATTTTCAATAAACAGGTATGATTTTTTTGTGTGTGCAAAAGCAATTCATTACATGCCATACATATCTCCTGTTATAATTTTTAGCCTCAGCAGGAACAAAGAAAATTGAATAAATGTTCACAAAATTGATAAACATTACATTCAATATCATGTTGTTACTAAACCTGCTGTGGTAGCAAAAAAAAATAAAAAATAAAAATATATATATATATATATATATATCCAGTCAAACAGTTGTCACCAGTATTCACTAGACAACAAGCTGAGGCCCATTTGCATTCCAGGTGAGTTTTAATAGCAGAAAACAACCAACGCGTTTCGCAGCCGCAGCCGCTTGATCACGAGTGAAAGTTTGTGTTTCATCAATAAAGATATATACAAAATAACATTGTGGTCATGTGACATAAACAGTGAAAACATACTCTCTTGTTGATTTCACAGGGCTCCTAAAACCATAAATGATAACATAATCGTTTACCATAAATTAAGGTTTCTGATTTACAATATAATAGTAAATAAATGAAAACCAATACGTAAAGTGCCCAAATCATTTCCCCCACAGTGCACTATTATGAGGTCAGGGTTTGGCAAATGCAAAAAGGTTTTCACCAATGGTATCAATTGGTGACATCTCAATCCTCTTTGCCCAATCCATTTGATTTCCACATTTTGTAAATTGAGGTTGTGTAAATTTCTGTTATCAGCATACCTGTTGAGCCCAGTGGATGTAGCTATGTCCAAGAATCCAGACAGAAAACATGGTGAGAGGAGGTTCTGCTGCAGTCAGATGAAGTGTGGGAATGAAATGGCAGTTGAAACAGTAGGAGTTTGTAAAGAAAAAAAACTGTGGAGTTTCAGTGCTAATGGTTCATTAGCAGTGATTGGTGGATTTCCATTGCTGAAAACAGAAAGTTAGGGTGCATGGATGTGTTCTTTGAAAGATGTAATTTGAATGGTTAAAAAAATGATTTTAAGAAAGATTGCAGTGGATTAGCAGGTGTACTGAGAGTTCAGAGTTCATTTGAAACATTGTTGTGTGAACTTGTAAACATGAGAGGTCTGGCAGGAGGTAGTTGCTATGGAAAAAGGACTGAAAGGGCAGAGCGGGGAAGGGTGTTGATTTGAAAAAAGTGAGGGAAGAGTTTTGATTGGGTGACATGAGAGATATGTGTGATGAATATCAGCATTTCTGTGCCTTTCTTGGTTGCAGCCTCTTGAGTGCATACCTTTTGCTCTGCTAAATAAAAATTGGTGTGTTTCTGAGACTGTTTTGAAATTCAAAAAGCATTTGCTAAGGTGAGATATGGTTCCTTTATTTTAGAAAGAGACTAGTATGCTTTTTGGAGAAAATAAGGAAGCCAGCTGTGCATTTAAAATTATGTTTTGTGTCAAGTGTTTGCATTATGTTTTCCAAGAAGATTTTGCATTCTTTTACAGATAATGTGAAGTATTAGTACTGACAAGGTGTGGTTGTACATAGGAGCTGTGCTGTGTTTTCAAATTATGATCAGAAAATCGTTTTCAAGGAAAAGGAATGCTTTTTAAATTTATAAGAATTTATTTACTTGCGATGTGACTCCTGCAATGCGTTGCTTTTGTTGAATAGATGCATGATGCATCTGTGCTGTTTTTGCCCCATGGTGCTCCACATTGTAAATGTTAAAAGCGATGCATAAGTGGTGCAAGGGCCTTGTAAATACACCCCTGTGTGTGCATGGCCATTTTAAGTCACTTACCCCTGGTGCAAGGGCCTTCTAAATATGCCCTCATGTGTGCTTGGCAATTTTAAATCACTTACCCCTGGTGCAAGTTCCTTGTAAATACGCCGTCATGTGTGCTTGCACATTTCAAATCACTTCCCCTGGTGCAAGGGCCTTGTAAATACGCCCCCATGTGTGCTTGGCCATTTCAAGTCACTTCCCCCTGGTGCAAGGGCCTCTGAGACTGTTTTGAAATTCAAAATGCATTTGGTAAGGTGAGATATGGTTCCTTTATTTTAGAAAGAGACTAGTATGCTTTTTGGAGAAAAAAAGGTAGCCAGCTGTGCATTTAAAATGTTGTTTTGTGTCAAGTGTTTGCATTATGTTTTCCAAGAAGATTTTGCATTATTTTACAAATTGTAATTGCAGATAATGTGAAGTATTAGTACTGACAAGGTGTGCTTCTACATAGGAGCTGTGCTGTGTTTTCAAATTATGATCAGAAAATCGTTTTTAAGGAAAATGAATGCTTTTTGAATTTATAAGAATTTATTTACTTGCGATGTGACTCCTGCAATGCGTTGCTTTTGTTGAGTAGATGCATGATGCATCTGTGCTGTTTTTGCCCCATGGTGCTCCTCATTGTAAATGTTAAAATCGATGCATAAGTGGTGCAAGGGCCTTGTAAATACACCCCTGTGTGTGCATGGCCATTTTAAGTCACTTACCCCTGGTGCAAGGGCCTTCTAAATATGCCCTCATGTGTGCTTGGCATTTTTAAATCACTTACCCCTGGTGCAAGTTCCTTGTAAATACACCGTCATGTGTGCTTGCACATTTCAAATCACTTCCCCCTGGTGCAAGTTCCTTGTAAATACGCCGTCATGTGTGCTTGACCATTTCAAGTCACTTTCCCCTGGTGCAAGGGCCTTGTAAATACGCCCCCATGTGTGCTTGGCCATTTCAAGTCACTTCCCCCTGGTGCAAGGGCCTTGTAAATACGCCCCCATGTGTGCTTGGCAATTTTAAGTCACTTTCCCCTGGTGCAAGGGCCTTGTAAACACGCCCCCATGTGTGCTTGGCCATTTCAAGTCACTTCCCCCTGGTGCAAGGGCCTTGTAAATACGCCCTCATGTGTGCTTGGCAGTTTTAAGTCACTTCCCCCTGGTGCAAGGGTCTAGTAAATATGCCTTCATGTGTGCTTGGCAATTTTAAGTCAATAACAATAACATCAACAATGTCTGTTCTGGAACAATCTCTAAATAGAAATAGAGTCTCGAAATTAGTTGAGATTAACATATAACAGAGCACAGGTCATATGTAGAAGCATTCCATTCCATTGCTATTTTCTAACATCAAGTATGTTGCAAAATCCTTCCATTCAATTGTTTGCTTACTGTTATTGATTTACTGTTTGGTAATAGTATTTAATAAATTTTTTTTAATAAATTTTCCACAGATTCAACTCAAGATATTCTTAAAAATTCAAACATGCCCTCAAGGCAAAGAAAAAAAAAGCAGCAAAGCGACTTACACCCCACCTTGGTAAAAATAGAGATAATGGACCTTTGCAGCAGTCCTCTAGAATTAAAAGTTGTGAAGTCACCAAAATAATTCCGGGTAAGACAACAAAATCTTTTTTAAGAAACATTTGCAGACGAAAAAGTAGCACTAGAGAACATGTTTTAGTTCAGAAGAAGAGAGCCAATTTAAACGGGAAGGAAAGGCCCCTCAAAAATGTAACTGCTAGAGCAGGAGATAACTCTGTGCATGGTAGTAGAAGGAAAAATCTGTTTAGAGACATTCGTAGACGAATGTTCCGCAACAGGATAATTGGCAATTTGCTAAAAAAATTTAAGAAAGGTCAACAGAAAGTGGCTTTTTATAAGAGAAAGAAAAATGTAGAGAAAATTATTGATCAGGCTTTCGAAATTAAGCGAAAGTTATTTATTTTGGTAATCAATAGAATTAGGAAACTAAACAAGGTAATTTATGATTTCAAATCAAATAGTAGATGGAAGAGAGTAGTTAATCGTAGTAATTTTTGTGAAGTTTTCTCAGGAGAATGGATGCATAGTTCAAGTTGTGAGGCATTTTTCAATGAGGAGAGTTACTTCCAGGACAATGATTTGGTGCATGCAGTTGACACCAGTGGTCGAGCATATGAGGTAAAAGATGGTTGTCCGGTTGAAAAAGAAAAACTTGTGTCTGCAGATGCAGAAGAGGTGTTAAGTGATGAGGTTTTAGGGAGACGTCCTACGGGACCAGTGTACACCTGGAAGTGTAGTTCTATTTGCAGTGTGCGACAGGATTCCATCAATTTGCTTTGTGATTTTGTACGGACATTTAATAAGAAAAGTTTAAAACAAAAAATAAAGTTGTTGCAAGAATTACATCCTTGCAGAGTGAGAGAAGTGACAGGTTTGTGTGGTCATTCACTGGCTTGTCTTTCCAGGAGAGTATGCCAGAGTGTTTTTCATCATTTCAGGATGCTAGCAGTGCATCATAATAAAGTGAGGGAATTAGTTAGAATGTTGTATTATGCTAAGAGTCCAGCAATTATGCTTAAACTATTAAGCACTGCTCTTTTGAATTGTTCTGAAGTAGATGTGAAGAATATTTGTGAAGAAATTGAGTTCTGTTACTTTGCTGGTGAAGAGAACAATGTTGAAATTGACCCAGTAGAAGAAGGTAATGTGGAAGAGAGTCTACTGATTTCTAATATAGATAGGTTTCACAAGGAAATTTTCAACTTTCAGGTGAAATCAAGTGAGAGGCCTAATTTCACTTGTGTGTGTTGTCGACGGACTTATTATAAGAATCAGACTAAGTTAGTGGATTTATATGCAAAAAGTGAAATGGAAAACAATAGTGAATGGAAGGATTTTGCCACATACTTGATGGTAGAAAATTGTTTTGATTTGGGATCAGAACAACGTATGTGTACTTATTGTTTTAACAAATTAAACCAAAACCGGATGCCTGCTAGAGCGGTTCATAATAATCTGGAATTGGTTGACATTCCTTCTGAATTGAAGGATTTAAATACTTATGAATCTATTTTGATTCAAAGTGTCCATCCCTTTCAGGCTATTGTACGAATGGAGCCAAAGACAGGGAAATTGCCTCCATCAGATTTACAGAGAGTATTAAAGGGAAGAGTTGTTTATTTGCCTTTAGATTTGAAGAAAAACATTAATACAATTGGAGTAGAGAAAGTGGAAGAGGAACCTCTAGTTATCCTAGTTAATGGGGTTCCGACAAAGAGTAAGAAAATCTGGCAAGATTTAGTGGATGTTAGGAAAGTCAAAAAGGCAACATTGTATTTGATAAAAAATAATGAGTACTACAAGAATGTATGTGCTGCAGAAGAGGAAGTAAGTGAAGAAGAGGACAGCGATTTGTGTGCTGGGGAAATTGAGAAAGTAGAAGCCTCTAAAAATGAAGAAATATATGAACATTATAGTGTTCATCCTTTGCATTCCAAGGAAGTCATGGGGAATGCTATTGAGTTGTTTCAAATGAAACAAGCCAAAGGGAGTCCCATTAGTGTTTGGGAGGAAAGTTTGGAAGCTCGGTGTTTCCCACAGTTATTTCCCACAGGTCGAGGAGGACGATATGATGAGCGACCTGATCAAATTTCTGCTTCAGAATACAAGACTTTACGATTGTATCCAGAAGATCCTAGGTTTCGTCAATGCATTCCCTATTTATTTCATCTACTGTTTGAAAGTGATCTGTCTGGACTTTCTTATGCAGTGAACCACATCTTGAAAAGTGGTGTACAACTGCGAAATATCTCGGCAAGGGACTTTATGGATAAAGTCAATGTGCAAGACAGTATTTTGGATTCTCACCTGATTAATCTCAGGGCATGTCAGCGTGGTACTAATGAGTATTGGTACCGTCGTCATGGTGACTTAAAATGTATGCTGAGGAACTTAGGAACTCCTACTTGGTTCCTCACTCTCAGCTGTGCTGAGTATGGCTGGGAAGACTTACTTGAATTTCTACGAGAGGCAAATGGAAATATTGAAAATATTGAATTCAAGACATCCGGAGA
This sequence comes from Lissotriton vulgaris, assembly GCF_964263255.1. Classification (NCBI taxonomy): domain Eukaryota; kingdom Metazoa; phylum Chordata; class Amphibia; order Caudata; family Salamandridae; genus Lissotriton; species Lissotriton vulgaris. Next base: position 59,578 of record NW_028241400.1, on the reverse strand, counting down.
ACTGTGCTCTTTGGATCCAGTGAATGTATGCAGGTACTTCAATCATAGATTTGACGCTATGATGTCTTTCATCACGAACAAGAAAAATCCACCTCTTGGAGAGGTGTTGGATTTCTTCTGGAGAAAGGAGTATCAAGCAAGAGGTGCTCCTCATATACATATGCTGCTATGGATCAAAGATGCACCCAAATTTGGAACAGATCCGGATGACTTAGTGATGAGTTTCATAGAACAGTATTCTACATGTGCTGTTACAAAGACAAAGGAAGATAAAAGTCTAAGAGAACAAGTTTTACGGTTTCAAAGCCATCGTTGTGGAAAGTACTGTCGTCGTAAATTCAGAAACAAGGACAAGTACTACACCAAATGTCGTTTTGCATTTCCACGATCGGTGATATCTAAAGGAAGAGTGAACAATTTGATGTCTTCGCTGTGACATAATGTGACGAGGAAATCACCCAAAAACACATACAATTTGAAAAGAAACGAAGAGTTCAAGTACATTAACGACTACAACCCAGTGATTTTGTCCATGTGGAATGCTAACATGGATATACAGTTTGTGGCTGACAACTGTATGGCTGTGGCTCGGTATGTGACGTCTTACATCACAAAAAAAGAAAAGACAGAACTGCAGGATATGTGGGAGGATATTTCCCATGAAAAGAGCCTCAGTAAAAAGTTGTACAGTTTCAGTCTGAAGATGTTGTCGCATCGAGAAATCGGAGCTTACGAATGTTCTGACCGGTTATCTTCAGCAAGTCTCTATGCCAAATCTAGGAGTATCATTTGGGCGAGTCTTGGTCTTGCTGCAACGCGTAATCGAGTTCTGAAACCTGTATGGGAAATTGAGTATTTGCCGGAGAAGGAGCCAAGCAGTACAGATATTTTGAAGACCAACATGTTGGATACATATTATCCAAATAGAAGCAGTCACCTGGAGAATGCTTGTCTGTATGAGGTTCTACAAAATTACATTTTCAGGAGGAACATCGAAGACGATATTGATAAAGGAATATATGCTGTAATTGGAAGTGAGGGATGTCTGGTCAAGCAAAGAAAATGTCAATTGGTAAATCATCGAAAATTGAATTGCGAATCTCCAGAAAGAAAAGAGTTTTTCTATTTAGCTCTTTTGCAACTTTTCAAGCCTTGGCGTGCAGAAGAGGAACTGCTTGGAGATTTCCTCTGTTACAAAGACTCTTTCAATGCAGCCAAGGAGTCCATAGAATGTCCTGTTTTTCCAAAATATCTAGAAATGTTGAATGCAGAAATCGAGCAGGAAGCAACAATTGCAGCTGAGATTGCTAGAGACAGTTCTCAGGACAGTCAGAGATCTGTTTCATTGAGTCAGGATCCACTAGGAGAACCAGTTATCAAAAATGAAGCTGTCCCTGCCATGATTGAAGTGGAAAGAGCCATGGCACATGCTCAGGAGGATGCGGTTAACTTAGAAGATTTGGAAAGACAACTCAACGTTGAGCAGAGGAAAATATATGACGAAGTTACCAAACAAATTGAGCATGGATTAAGCCATGAGAAGAAAGAGTGCTCATGTACGTCGTTAAAGCCTGTCAGACTGTACGTGAGTGGAGAAGCAGGAACTGGAAAAAGTTTTCTCATTAAAACAATTTCATGTTATCTGCAGAAAAGGACTGAGTCATCGCTGTCTTGTGTTGTCACCGCTCCAACTGGACTGGCAGCACATAACATTAAAGGTATTACTTTGCATCGGCTACTGATGCTGCCAGTGGAGCATGATAACAAATTACAATACCACAAGTTATCTGGAGATGCTTGTTGTGAAGTATCTAGAGTCCTGAAGAAGATGAAACTTCTTATCATTGACGAAGTAAGCATGGTTTCCAATGTCATGCTTGCCTTTGTGCATTTGAGAATGCAGGAAGTTCTTAAAACAGAGTATGATTTGTTATTTGGTGGCAAACACATCATTGTTTTCGGTGATCTTCTGCAGCTGACACCAGTGAAAGGACAACCAGTGTTTAAACTGCTTACGCATGAAGATACCAGGAAGTGCCTAGGGAGCATTGGCAACGTTAACATATGGTTAAACTTCAATTATGCTGAGCTGCATGAAAATATGCGTCAGGCGAAGGATGAAGATTACAAGAATATTCTACAAGATGTTAGAATTGGGAAAGTGACCGAGCGTGGGAAAGAAGCTTTACATGCACGATTACTGTCAAATTTGTATCCAGAAGAAGACGTTCTGCCAGAGGATATTTGTCAGAAAATCACTGAGAAGAAATGTGGAATATGTTTGATGCCAACTCTTGCAGAATGTTCCATCTTCAACAACAAAATGTTGAATTTAGAAAACCAAGAGATTGTGAAACTGGAAGCTATTGACAGAATAGAGCATATGGGAGCAACAATTATTTTGTCTGAGAATTTGAAATCTAAATTGGATTCATTAGAGAAGACTATATCTAAAACTGCTGGTTTTGAAAAGACTCTGAATGTGTGCTTAAATTGCCGTATCATTTTGAGAAGGAATTTACATGTTGAGAGAGGTCTGGTAAATGGATCAATGGGTAATGTTGTTGATTTTGAGAAATACAGAAATAGAGATGGAATAGAATTTTTAAAAATTAAATTTGATGGCATTGAGGAAGTACAGCTAATTGGTTGTTGCACAGCTAGGTTTTTGCTTGTAAAAGACTTATATGTTCGCCGTAAGCAGTTTCCTGTTTGCTTGGCATATGCGGTGACAATCCATAAATCTCAAGGTTTAAGTGTAGACACTGCTTTAGTGAATATTGGCAGTTCTGTGTTCAAAGAGGGTATGGCTTATGTAGCATTGTCACGAGTCAGAACTTTATTGGGATTGTACTTGATTGACTGTGATGTCACAAACATTTGTGCGGATCTAGATTGTGTTAAGGAATACAATAGGTTAAGAAGAGAGTATGGGCCACATTTGCCTCAATATCCTTTGTTTGAGAAACGTGTGGTAGGCCGGAAATGAAGAAATATCAGTAATAGTAGGGAGGTTGTAGCAAAAAGACCAAAAGTCGATGAACCGAAAATTATAAGCAGAAAGAAAATGAATTCTGTTGAAGATGTTGTTGGTTTTCAATTTGAAAATAGTTCTGGTGTCAACTGCTATGCTAATGTAGGGGTTAATGTTGTCTTTTCACTAGACACTTTAAAAGAACAGATTGTGATCAATTCGGAACAAAGTTTATGCTGTTTGTTGAATTCTGTGTTAGAGAAATGCCGCGCTGATAGAAGAAGAGTAGAAAGTGTGTCTGAAATTCGTAATCTGTTAGACAAATGTTCAGGTCAAACGCAATTCTCTCAAAATATTCAGCAGGATTGTCAGGAGTTTTTAATGTATATGCTTGCTGTATTGCAAGATGAAGGTGTAGATGTAGATTATCTGTTTGGCCTTTCTTATCAATGGCAGAATGATTGCGAGAACTGTAGGCTATCAAGTACTATTAGTGTAGACTCAGAAAGATTTATATATTTAACTTTGCCTGACAGTAAATCAGTATCCTTCAATAAGCTAGTAAAAGCAGCCGATCAAAACATGGAGTGTAGCCAATGTAAGTCTGCAATGCTGTCCACGTTAATTATACGAAGTTATGGCCAGTATGTCATTTTAATGTTCCAACGATGTAGGTCTGATGGAACTAAATTGACAACTTTAATTAAAAATTTTGTGGCTTCGCAGTTGTCAATATCAGGAAGGACTTTTGTAACTACAGCAATTATACATCATGATGGTCCTTCAACAACTTCAGGACATTACGCAGCTTTTTTAAAATCTGGAAACGGCTGGTCATTCTGCAATGATTCTGTTTTAACTTTCAAAAAAAGATTGCCTTTCCACCTTCAAAATTCTTACCTGGTGTTCTTACAACCAAAATTTTAGGGAAGGAATCTCGGTATTTGTTCAGAGGAATTTCAAGAGGTTCTAATGGCTCCTACTCTATACGGCCTTGTGGATAAGTGTAGTACAGAGCGAAAACTCTTTGTGTTTATAAGCTAATTCAAGCAGCAGATCAAAACAAGGAGTAGAGGAAATGTAAGTCTGCAATGCAGTCCACATTTTTTATAGAAACTTATGGGTGAAATGTCATTTTACAATTTCAACTACATAAAGTGGATGAAAATAAGTTGTCAAGTCTAATTAAAAATGTTTTGGCTACACAGTCATCGATTTCAGGAAGAACATTTGTAACTGCAGCTATTATATGTTATGATGGTCCTTTGACAACATCAGGATATTACACAGCTTATTTAAAATATAAAAAAGGCTGGTCTTTTGGCAATGATTACTATTTGAGTATGAAGCAATGTTGCCTTTGGACTTATTTCTAGAAGTGAGAATTTAGGGTAGGTAACTGGACTATAATGATTCTAGGTGTTGTTGTAATTTAGTGTGCTGTTTTAAATTGCTTTGTATGTCTCATTTTTGTTAAAACTATGGAGCTTATCTTTCAGAAATTGGCGGGCAGAAAATAATAACAGCACAACAGAGTATAAGCTGTTCATAGGAGATCCTTTGACGTCATAGAAAGTAAGTTACTTTTGAGGAGTTCTGATTTCTGATTGATTATATTATATGGGTTTTTTAAACACAATCATTTTGATTGTGTTTTTTTTCCCCGCTGTTATATGATGAATACCTTCAACTCACTGTTTTCAGTGAAATTTGATATATTCTGAGAACAGCAAAAATAAACCATTAAATATGTATAATTAATTTTGTACTTTGAATTGTGACTTTTAATATGTATTCATCTTGTCTCATGCTCACTCATCTTTTACTACCTTCTATTAATTTTAAAAATTTTGTTCTTTCTTACACAGATTAAAAGTATAAAAATAACAAGTGACTAAGTTAACGGCAATGATAAGGTAAGTGTTCAGTACTCTTTACGTTACATCTCTATCACATTTAACTTTTATTAGTTCCACTGCTTCATTTCTTTAACCCTCAGTTTCCTGCCTTTGCTACTTCCCTCATTTCTTTTTCTATTACTTACTTACACTACTCTTTCCACTCCTTTTCTCAGTCCCTCTTTAAACAGTATCTCTGTGTTACTCCCTCTATTTGTCTTTCTTTTAACATTACTCTCTGTTTACTTACTCTTCTTTTTTTTTTAAAAAAAATGTTTTAGTTCGCTTCCGGCTCGCGTACCGGAGCGCGAACCGGGAAGCGAATCAAAAGAAATAGAGGTTGCCAGAGTGCTAAACATTCTAGCAATTTCTTATAAAGGGGAGGTAGTTCTGAAAAGAACTTTTATTTTTTTATTTTTGTTGTTTTATATTTTTTTAATTATTTTTCAGAACATTTTTTTAGTTTTTTTGTATTTTTTGAACGGTTTTATATATTTTTTGGGTTTTTTTTGGGGGGGGAAATGAAAATGATTCATTATAAAGGGCTCAACAGGAGCAATAAAAAAAAAAGATAATTTATTTTCTGGGGCGTTTTGTACATCGATGATTTTCAAAAGATGTATTGATTGGAGTTATACTCCTCTCTCCATAGGCAATTAATTTGCCGCAAAATATACAGGTAAATCTCATGCTCCCAAAGTTCATCTGTATATTTCGGACCGTCTCCCTCGCCTCTGGTCCCGTCACTGCCTCTTGATTGGATGTACTGGCCACAGGTGGGGGGTTATTCTGCAGGTCACGTACTTGTGCAGCACTATAGTTTATAGGGCGCCATCTTTCCATATGCCGATGCATGGTATAATTCCCATAGCTATATTTCTTTTCTGTCCCTCTGGACAGTTCATTTTGGCAGATCAGGCAGGTAACGTACCAGGCATTTACCTTTTTTTGTCCTTGGGGAAATTTAAAAAATTGCCATATATAACTCTCTTTGGAATGGGACCTCCTTGGCTGTTCAGGTAAAAACCTATTGGACACTTGCTCCTCTTCCTCTTCTTCCTCTTCTTCCTCCTCTTGCTCAAGGATAACCTGAGGAGGTGGTCCTCTCTTCCTAGGAGGTGGTGGTGGTGGGGGGGGTCCACCAGCTGCAGCAATCAATGAAGCCATTCCTAAGCAGTGAAAGTAGGTCTTTCTCTCATAAAAATGAAAGTCAGAGTGAGGAAAAAAGGTGGGGCTTTCATCATTTGGGAAAAAAAATGTTCTAAACCAATGAAAAGTGTTATTTTTACGTCATATGACCAAGCCTTACATCATTAGGAAACCAAAAGTAAAATGAACCAATGAAAAGTTTTATGAACAAGTCACATGACCTGTTATGCTTACGTTATGCGTCCCGCTACGCACCCAGAGCGCCTCCGGGGCGCTGCGCTTCGCGCCTCGGTTCGCGCTCCGGAGCGCTTCCGGGTGCGCTAACGTGGCGCGTCATAAGACGCATTACGCGGCAACGCGCTACGTCGCGCTTACGCGACGCGTCACAATGTTGTTTTCTAACGCGGTAGTTGCGCTATCAGAACGTTTACCGGTTCGCGGACCGGGTCGCGGAACCAAATTGAGCTAACGAGAAGCTACCCGGTGCGCGGACCTATAGCGAAACACAAAAAAATAATTAAAAAAAATATATAAATATAAAATATATTTTTGCATTAAAAGAAGAATACATTTTACAGCTTTTGATATTTGCTATTAAAAAACCATTGAAATTCACTGAAAAAACCATAGGTTATAGACCATATATAGTTAGGAATTAGCATTTACAAAACCTTATAAATTCACTGAAAAAACCATAGGTTATAGACCATATATAGTTAGGGATTAGCATTTACAAAACCTTATTTTACTCGCACAAAACCATTGAAATTCGCATATATAGTTAGTTGCACTAACTATATATCGCGCACCCGCAATCCACTGCTGATGATGTCACATATTACATCATTCATGACATGGTCAGTGACATCACTGATGACAGCACTGATGACATCTCAAATGACAGGGGAATCGCGGGAAAATGGATGTAAAAAATAAGACAGAATAAATAACTGTAATATACATAGTCAGAGCTTCAAGTATATACAAAGGATATTATCATATTAGCAGCATATAGAATAAAAAGACCGTAAATAAATATATAGACTTTAAAATTCATCAAATAAATACCTTAATGCTGTTAAAAAATATATATACACAATTGATCTTTGGTATTCTGTTTTATTGCTATTTGATTATGGAATTGTATATCTTAACAATCCCTACTCAGTAGAGCAATATATTTAAGACAACCTCAATATAGCCCCAGTGGGCAAATATTGGGCAACCACATAAATTAATCTAATAAATATGTGCAACATCCCGCAAATAAATTAATGATTTCATAGCATGCAGTGCAAACCAAGTGTTAAAAAATGTAAATATAGCAGTGAAAAATTAGAAAAGTTAAAAGACCACAATGGGTCAGAAAAGCACCTAGCAATAATTATACATTAACAGTGTTTAAAGGTAGATAAAACAGTCATCGCTGGCATTGAGTCCATTTGGTACTTTGCAATCGAGTAGAATAATGCGTCTAGTCTCTAATTTACGGAGGAGTGCCTCACGGTCACCCCCTTTCACAATCAATTACAAAGTACTTGAGGTCAGCAGGGTTCTTGTTGTGGCTTTCCTTAAAATGCAGCACGACTGGGTTTGCGGTGTCGCCGCTGGTTATGGCTCGCAGGTGCTGGAGTATCCTCTGGTGTGCCGGAAGTTTCATATGTATATATGTATATATATTACCTACTGGTGGTCGCCAGTAGGTAGTTATAGTTAGGACCTAATTACCATAGGAAAATTGCAACATTGTATTCCCAATAACTTTAGCGCCGGATGGCAAATCTTTGCAAAAGTCTCAAAACTCGTGGGGCGGCTCCGGTCCGCTCCTATCCTGAAAGTTTTGGGGTGATTCGGCAAGCAGGGGCCGAGAAAAAGGGGGCCCCAAAATGTGTTTTCTCCATGTTATTTTCCATACGAAACTTTAGACACGGCTACAGCCCGAACTGCTGAACGGAATTATTCCAAATTTGGCAAAAAGGTATCCTTTGTTTCAGAAAGAAGTCTTTTGATTAAATGGTGTAAATATGTTAAGTATTTTTTAAAATATTAATGGAAAAAGAAAAATATATATATGGGCGGAGCCTAACCACACATCTCATCATGAATCATGAGATCTGATTGGCTGTCAGCACTTCATCCAAGAAGTTCTGGTAGCCATCTTGGGACCAATATACATGATAGCACCTCATTAAAAAGCATTACAGTTAATAGAAAGTTTTAAGACTTTAGTTTATTTATTTATTTGTTTATTTTTAGAGTTTTCTGTAGCGCGAACCAGACCCAAGATAAGGTAACAGAGCGCTTCACAAAGTGAGCAGTGAAATAAAAGGACATTTGTTACCATCAACATCGATCAAAACAACGTAAAATAAGTAACAACTGGGACATAATAAAGTTCGGGGGATAAATGCAGAGTAGAGAACAGCTCTGCGATAGGGAGTCAGATCGTGATTGAAAAGGTCTTGTCTTCGAGATAGAGTTTGCAGCTGGCTTGGTGTTTGTGATGAATTTACGGTAGGAGTTTGCTCATCAGGAATGATTTTGCTTCCTTTTTGAAGAGGAACGTTGAGGTGATTTTTCTGATGAATGGTGGAAGCGAGTTCCAGATTCTTGGCACTGCTCCAGAAAATGCTCTGTTGGAGGATTTAGTCTTGTTGAACCTTGCTGGGATATCATGAATCAAGTTTAAGAGAAAACAATTTACTCATGTTTTTCCCACAGAGGTTTGGAAGGTAATCTATAAGCTAAACTGAGAGCATATTTTCTATAAATTAACATTATCTTTCTCAGTCATGTGAGAATGAAGTCTGACATTCTCAGTAAAACATGTACATCAACAAGGGCAGACACTGTTAGTTGATTCCTTTGTGTTCTACTGCAACTTCCCAGAGGGTTCTAAAGAACAACTAGAGTACTAACAGTCCCACTTATGACAAACGTATTGCACACCTTAAGCCATCTTGATTGGAATAAAGTGGTAACTCTTAAAACATTTAATTTGAAATGGAACAAAATGAGGGGGTTCATTTTGCCATAGAAAGTATGAGTAGTGTCGTAAAAAGAAAAATTAGGGCACATTTTGAGTGACTTCTCAAATCCTCTTCTATTTCATAAAAAAATTCTGACATGCAGACTGAAACATGCACTTTCAATACCAGCATCAGCCTTCCCTGGTGAGCAGTACCTTTACTACAGTGATCTAATAAGCAACTAGAGCGCTAACATTTTTAATGTATGGCAAATGTGTGACACATCTGAATGCACTTTTGATGGAATCAAAGTACAAAATTGAAAGTATTTCCTACTGAGGAGACTGTAGTAAATGAGGAAATTAGGAAACTTCATAACAAATAAGTCTCTCAAGATGGCCACCAGAGACAAAAGAGCCCAAATGTAGCACAAATATCATACAGATCTAGCCCAAGTATAGCCCAATGACAGAATGTCCCAGAGTGTTCTAAAGAACAACTAGAGCACTAACAGTCTTACTTATGACAGAAGTATGGCACACCTAAATCCATCTTGATTGGAATAAAGTGGTAGCACGTAATACATTTAATTTACAAAGAAACAAAATTCGGGGGTTCATTTTGCCTTAGAAATTATGATTAGTGCTGCTGAAAGAAAAATTAGGGCACATTTTGACTTCTCAAATCCTCTTCTAATTCATTAAAAAATTCTGACATGCAGACTGAAACATGCACTTTGAATACCTGTAGCAGACTTCCCTGGTGAGCAGTAGCTTTACTACAGCGATCTAATGAGCAACCAGAGTGCTAACATTCAGTATTTATGGCAAATGTGTGACACATCTGAATGCCTTCTTGATGGAACCAAAGTAAAAAACTGAAAGTATTTCCTACTGAGGAGACTGCAGTAAATGAGGAAATGAGGAAACTTCATAACAAATAAGTCTCCCAAGATGGCCACCAGAGACAAAAGAGCCCAAATGTAGCTCAAATATCATCCAGATGTAGCCCATGTATAGCTCAATGACAGAGTGTCCCCGAGTGTTCTTAAGAACAACTAGAGCGGTTACTGTCTTACTTATGACAAAAGTATGGCACACCTGGAGTCATCTTGATTGGAATAAAGTGGTAACACTTAAAACATTTAATTTACAAAGAAACAAAATGATGAGGTTCATTTTGCCATAAAAATTATAATTAGTGCTGCAGAAAGAAAATTGAGGGCACATTTTGACTTCTCAAATCCTCTTCTATTACATTAAAAAATTCCGACATGCAGACTGAAACATGCACTTTTAATACCAGCAGAAGACTTCCGTGGTGAGCAGTGCTGTACTACAGTGATCTAATGAGCAACTAGAGTGCTAACATTCAGAATTTATGTCAAATGTGTGACATATCAGAATACCTTCTTGATGGAATCAAAGTAAAAAACTGAAAGCATTTCCTACTGAGGAGACTGCAGTAAGTGAGGAAATTAGGAAACTTCATAACAAATAAATCTCCCAAGATAGCCACCAGAAACAAAAGAGCCCAAATGTAGCACATATATTACCCAGATGTAGCCCACATGTAGCCCAATGAAAGAAGTTTGCAAAACACTTTTTATTTTTTGTGTTTTTTCTATTTTAGATAGTGCAGACTTTTCAGGTATTGGAGTGCTTTACATGAGCATTGGTTACATCACACAAGAACAAATTCATTTTGATTGTAGACATAGGGAGATTAAGTGATTTGACCAGAATCAAGGAATGTCAAGCTGAAGCAGAAACTCCAACCTGGTTCCCCAAACGCAAAGTCTGCAGCTTTGGAAGTTACACCACATCCTCTACCCTAAGTGAAACATTTAATCAAGTGGTCAACTGTATAGAAAAACATAAAGCTAACAAATAATTTGAAAGTGCGTTGTAGCTATTTGAAAACTATGAAAATATGTCCTCCTTTTAGTTTTCTAGAGCACTAACCATAATTTTGATGCAAATAAGACCCTCTCATATATGTTATTTCCAAAGGAAATGCTCTAGGTATTACAGTTTGATTACATCAAGATGACCTCAGGTGTTCCACACTTTTGTAATAAATATAGTAGGTTAGCAATCTAGTTGTTCATTAGGATACTGTTGAGAGGCAGAGGCCAGGGGCACGGACTCTTAAAATTGAAGGCAGGTAGGAGGATGCAAAGGCAACAATTTGACCACACTGGGCAGGCAGGAAGGGCACTGGCAGGACAACAGACTATGGAGGGCAGTAGAAAGGGGAGCAGGGGCAACAAATCAACCATACAGGACTGGCAAGAGAGGCTGTGGCAATATAATACACCATTGAGGGCAGAAGGAAGAGGCAGTGGTAGTACAACCATACATGCCAACAGACCTGATTCAGCCATCAAACGTCTAATGTTTTTAAGCCCAAGTGGGCTTTATTTGATCTGTATCCTGTCTACAATCTTCTCTTTTTCAATGTAAACCAAAGGGGAAAATCAATACCCCAGTTTTTTTCAAAATCTCCCTCTAACCAAATTCAAAATGTTGACACAATCGCAATGGACCGCACACCGCTAGCCCCTCCTCCGGATCGCCCCAAGGGACTCTGGTACATGGAGTTCTTGAGTGGTTCACCCCAGTGGGTGCAAGTAGGTACTTGTTGAACTGATGATCTCTAGACCCGATACATGTCCCGGGTTTTTAGATATAGCCAGAGACATGGCTCGGGTTTCGGGATAACTTCCCTCATCAGTAGAGAAAATAGTTTGGGGTGGAAGAGAAGGCCGCCAAGCAACCGTCAAAGGCCTCGATGCCCGAACCGGCACGCAGGTGCGTTGTCCAGGAGCTCGTCAGCTCAAAGCTCAAGGGAGCCAATTTGTAGACACAATCGCAATGGACTAACAGTAACATGAAAAAATGGGACCCTCTCTATGTTTAGATTATGACCAGGGGAAAGAGAGAAAAACAACAATATAAGCATACAAGAGTCCCCCCTTGGCCAGTTCCTTCTTACTTAACTAGTTTCCTCAAGCAAATTTATTTACCTTCTTCATAGCATAGGTAAGGCAACAACAAAGATTTCCTTTTATGTATTTTGTTTATTTTCTTTTTTATAGTGTATCAAAAGATATATATATTTTTACTTTTTTTAGGATCATTTCTTGTATATACATCAAATTCATAAATAACATTTTCAATTCAGTTCAATTAAAATTATAGTACAAAGTACCATGATCTTCACAGAATTATTAGAATTACAATCATTTATATAAAGCACAAACAATACACCCCTGCCACACACACATCAACCAACAATCGCACTGACACATTCATACATTCTCCACATTTATTCCAATCCTAACAAAAGGCTGATTCTAAGGTTAGAGTGACACAGATGTCATTTGTGTCTTGTCCACGCCAGGTCTACGCGCGTTTCGGTGGGTTGAGACCACCTTCCTCAGGACCAGAGAAGAAAGAGTATTGACTCTCTCTTCTGCAAGTGTGTGCAGGGTACCTTGGATTCAGATGGTAGCCTGAACTATCTGGGTTCTTTTATAGATAACTAAGTTTATCTTCAAAGTCAATTGAATGGGAAAGCAAAACCCCCGAGTTATATCATGGATACCTCACTCTGGAAGGTTCCTTATCTTCAATTGCGGAAGGGAGACAAGCGTTTCGGAGTCTGACTTTCTTGAAGAGACGTCCTGTTATTTAAAACGGTAGGATGTGCTTTTCAGTCCTTTTTAATGTAAGAAATGCCTTTTTCAAGTCGATATAGTTCCTCTCTTCCTTAGTAACTGCATTCTTGCCGTATTATTTTTCCAGGTCCCTTCGGTCGTCTTGCCTCCTGCCGCTCCTTCAAATTGATGCAAATAGTTTGGGGTGGAAGAGAAGGCCGCCAAGCAACCGTCAAAGGCCTCGATGCCCGAACCGGCACGCAGGTGCGTCGTCCAGGAGCTCGTCAGCTCAAAGCTCAAGGGAGCCAATTTGTAGACACAATCGCAATGGACCGCACACCGCTAGCCCCTCCTCCGGATCGCCCCAAGGGACTCTGGTACATGGAGTTCTTGAGTGATTCACCCCAGTGGGTGCAAGTAGGTTCTTGTTGAACTGATGATCTCTAGACCCGATACATGTCCCGGGTTTTTGGATATCGCCAGAGACATGGCTCGTGTTTCGGGATAACTTCCCTCATCAGTAGAGAAAATAGTTTGGGGTGGAAGAGAAGGCCGCCAAGCAACCGTCAAAGGCCTCGATGCCCAAACCGGCACGCAGGTGCGTCGTCCAGGAGCTCGTCAGCTCAAAGATCAAAGGGAGCCAATTTGTAGACACAATCGCAATGCACACCGCTAGCCCCTCCTCCGGATCGCCCCAAGGGACTCTGGTACATGGAGTTCTTGAGTGGTTCACCCCAGTGGGTGCAAGTAGGTACTTGTTGAACTGATGATCTCTAGACCCGATACATGTCCCGGGTTTTTGGATATCGCCAGAGACATGGCTCGGGTTTCGGGATAACTTCCCTCATCAGTAGAGAAAATAGTTTGGGGTGGAAGAGAAGGCCGCCAAGCAACCGTCAAAGGCCTCGATGCCCGAACCGGCACGCAGGTGCATCGTCCAGGAGCTCGTCAGCTCAAAGCTCAAGGGAGCCAATTTGTAGACACAATCGCAATGGACCGCACACCGCTAGCCCCTCCTCCGGATCGCCCCAAGGGACTCTGGTACATGGAGTTCTTGAGTGGTTCACCCCAGTGGGTGCAAGTAGGTACTTGTTGAACTGATGATCTCTAGACCCGATACATGTCCCGGGTTTTTGGATATCGCCAGAGACATGGCTCGGGTTTCGGGATAACTTCCCTCATCAGTAGAGAAAATAGTTTGGGGTGGAAGAGAAGGCCGCCAAGCAACCGTCAAAGGCCTCGATGCCCGAACCGGCACGCAGGTGCGTCGTCCAGGAGCTCGTCAGCTCAAACCTCAAGGGAGCCAATTTGTAGACACAATCGCAATGGACCGCACACCGCTAGCCCCTCCTCCAGATCGCCCCAAGGGACTCTGGTACATGGAGTTCTTGAGTGGTTCACCCCAGTGGGTGCAAGTAGGTACTTGTTGAACTGATGATCTCTAGACCCGATACATGTCCCGGGTTTTTGGATATCGCCAGAGACATGGCTCGGGATTCGGGATAACTTCCCTCATCAGTAGAGAAAATAGTTTGGGGTGGAAGAGAAGGCCGCCAAGCAACCGTCAAAGGCCTCGATGCCCGAACCGGCACGCAGGTGCGTCGTCCAGGAGCTCGTCAGCTCAAAGCTCAAGGGAGCCAATTTGTAGACACAATCGCAATGGACCGCACACCGCTAGCCCCTCCTCCGGATCGCCCCAAGAGACTCTGGTACATGGAGTTCTTGAGTGGTTCACCCCAGTGGGTGCAAGTAGGTACTTGTTGAACTGATGATCTCTAGACCCGATACACGGCCCGGGTTTTTGGATATCGCCAGAGACATGGCTCGGGTTTCGGGATAACTTCCCTCATCAGTAGAGAAAATAGTTTGGGGTGGAAGAGAAGGCCGCCAAGCAACCGTCAAAGGCCTCGATGCCCGAACCGGCACGCAGGTGCGTCGTCCAGGAGCTCGTCAGCTCAAAGCTCAAGGGAGCCAATTTGTAGACACAATCGCAATGGACCGCACACCGCTAGCCCCTCCTCCGGATCGCCCCAAAGGACTCTGGTACATGGAGTTCTTGAGTGGTTCACCCCAGTGGGTGCAAGTAGGTACTTGTTGAACTGATGATCTCTAGACCTGATACATGTCCCGGGTTTTTGGATATCGCCAGAGACATGGCTCGGGTTTCGGGATAACTTCCCTCATCAGTAGAGAAAATAGTTTGGGGTGGAAGAGAAGGCCGCCAAGCAACCGTCAAAGGCCTCGATGCCCGAACCGGCACGCAGGTGCGTCGTCCAGGAGCTCGTCAGCTCAAAGCTCAAGGGAGCCAATTTGTAGACACAATCGCAATGGACCGCACATTGCTAGCCCCTCCTCCGGATCGCCCCAAGGGACTCTGGTACATGGAGTTCTTGAGAGGTTCGCCCCAGTGGGTGCAAGTAGGTACTTGTTGAACTGATGATCTCTAGACCTGATACATGTCCCGGGTTTTTGGATATCGCCAGAGACATGGCTCGGGTTTCGGATAACTTCCCTCATCAGTAGTGGAGTTCTGGACTTTTTGGTTCCGTCCAGAGGTGTCAGGGATAACACCCGAAGACCCCGGAGTTCTACCTGTCTCGGTGCACAAATAAACAGAAACACGGGCTTCTCGATGGTGGCGTCAAAGACCAAAGGTTTATTACTGCAGGGACACAGAAGTCACAGAAACTACACACGGGCAGTATCTAGGAGCCTGTTCGATTTGTACAAAGTGGGTTGCTCCTTATATACTAAATTTTAGGCTTGGGGCAAATTCTTTACATGCTAGTACATTTCTAAACCTTTGTGTCCAAAACAATAAATATTTGGCGTTGCACAGGAATCGTCAACAATATCTGATGTCAAAACATTATGAACGAGGGGTTCCCACTGTTCCATCATAATCCCATGTCAACTTTCCATTCAAGAGCCGGACCGCCTCATCGTAAATTTCGTTACCTCCCCCTAATAAAGGCCCAGAAGGAAAGGAGCAGAGCCAGGTGCAGAAGATAGAAAAGCAGGATAAGAGATGTTTGTGGGTCGTAAATGGGCAAGGCTACCAGCTTCGGCCGCCTAATCATGATCAGGCCAACGAAACACGAGAACCAGTATAGCTGGACTGGCCTCAGGCAGGGGAGGCAGTTTCTGTCGAGTCATGCAGCCACAGCGTGTTCTGTCCTAAGGTGCACGTGTCACTAGCAAGGTGAATCTCCGGCTAAAGCTTACGTGTCCTTAAGTGGAAGAGATCACTGCGTGTCCATTGACTATGTGAGGGCAAGAAAAACAAAATGGCTGCCGTAATCTAAGATGGATGCCATGGGTAGATCAGAATTGTGTTCATAACAGGAGTGCTCTTGCTCGTAGCATAGCGCAAACACCAGGATATGCTAAATGGATCATTTGCGGTTCACTGATACCAAAATTATGTGTTTACGACAATATTGAAAACACGGGTTCAAATCGTCACGGAACCTCAGTAGAGAAAATAGTTTGGGGTGGAAGAGAAGGCCGCCAAGCAACCGTCAAAGGCCTCGATGCCCGAACCGGCACGCAGGTGCGTCGTCCAGGAGCTCGTACCAGAGTGCTAAGGGGCGACCCGGAGGAGAGGCTAGTGGTGTGCGATCCATCTTGGCTGTACTTAAACGGCTCCCGTGAGCCCTGAGCTGACGAGCTCTTGGAGACGCACCTGCGGGCCGGAGAGGCATCAGGGCCTGTGACGGTTACTTGGCGGCCTTCTCATCCACCCCAAACACTGCTCTGCTGATGAGGGAAACTGTCCCCAAACCCGGGCCATGTCTCGGGTCCAGAGAACTTGGGGATAATGAGTAACTACTCGCACCAACTGTGGTGAACTACTTTTTACTTGTCCATCTACATGCACTACATGTACCAGAGTGCTAAGGGGCGACCCGGAGGAGAGGCTAGTGGTGTGCGATCCATCTTGGCTGTACTTAAACGTCTCCCGTGAGCCCTGAGCTGACGAGCTCTTGGAGATGCACCTGCGCGCCGGAGAGGCATCAGGGCCTGTGACGGTTACTTGGCGGCCTTCTCATCCACCCCAAACACTGCTCTGCTGATGAGGGAAACTGTCCCGAAACCCGGGCCATGTCTCGGGTCCAGAGAACTTGGGGATAATGAGTAACTACGGTATGCACCTGTTACAACGCATTTTTTACAACGCAGTACTGTTACAACGCATCTTTTACAACGCAGGTACTATTACAACGCATACATTTACAACTTATACTGTTACAACGCAGGTACTGTTACAACGCAGGTACTTTTACAACGCATATATATATATATATATATATATATCTATATATTATTTTATTTTTTATTATTATTGTAAAATATATTTAATTTTATTTTTTAAAATTATTTTCGTTTTTAGTAATTATTATAGAGTATCTAGTTTAGTAATATATATGTTTATTTATTGTTAAAAATTATTTATTAATTAAAAATAATTTGAGTAATTATATTTATATTGTAAATGAATAAATATATTATTATATATTAATAAGTATTTTTAATATTAATATTTTTTTAAATTATTTTCGTTTTTAGTAATTATTATAGAGTATCTAGTTTAGTAATATATATGTTTATTTATTGTTAAAAATTATTTATTAATTAAAAATAATTTGAGTAATTATATTTATATTGTAAATGAATAAATATATTATTATATATTTATAAGTATTTTTAATATTAATATTTTTTTAAATTATTTTCGTTTTTAGTAATTATTAAAGAGTATCTAGTTTAGTAATATATATGTCTATTTTGTGTTAAAAATAATTTATTATTTAAAAATAATTTGAGTAATTATATTTATATTGTAAATGAAGAAATCTATTATTATATATTAATAAGTATTTTTAATATTAATATTTAATTTGATTAATAATTTGGGTATTAAAGTAGTATTAGAAATAGGTACAAAATATTGAATAAATATATTATTATATATTAATATGTTTTTTAAATATTAATAATTATTTTGATTAGTAATTTAGGTATTAAAGTAGTATTAGAAATAGGTAAAAAATATTTATAAAATGTATTGTTTTTATAAGTATTATGAGTATTAATTTGGGTATTAGTGTATTAATTTGGGTATTAAAGAATTAATTAATTAATTTAATTAAATATGTAATAAATAAATAAATTAAAATTAAATAAGTATGTTAATGTATTTATATTTTTAATTTATTGGTATTATTAATTATTATGTTAATTGTTATTTGAGATTTATTTAAGTTATTGATATATGAAAAATTAATTAAATAATTATTAATTATTAAATTTAATAATTAATGTGTGTTTTCATTTGGGTATTATAGTATGAATTTAAATATAGAATAATTACAGAATAAAAGATTTGTTTGTATTTACTGGAGTTTAATTTAATTAAGCATAAAATAATTATTTTGAGTATTAATTTGTGGATTTCTAAATTAACAAAATGATGTGAAATGTATTTAATTAATATATTGTATGTATTATTATTATATTAGAAATATGTTTATTTAATTTATGTTTGTGTGGATATTTTATTTAATTTATGTATATTTCATTTAAGTTTTAATTTTTGGTATTATATTCTTTTATATTAATTATATTATTTATTCAAATAGATATGAGTTTTTATTTAAACAAAAATAATGGGTATGATAGTAAGACTAAAAGATTAATTAAGGTTATATTTTAAAAAAAAGCAAATTCTTACATTTGTGATTAACGCATTATTTTGTTATAGTTCCCACGGTTTTACATTGATTTCAATGGATTCATTTGTCCTTCATTTATTTTCATGATACTTAGACATATGTATAGCGGTCCGGAATTAAAGCTAAGTAAAGCAAAGGAAAGACATGGAAAAAGATGGAAAAGAAAGAAGAATACAGGTAAGACAAGAAAGTATAAAATTTAGATGAAATTAGTAATGAAAATATACAATGCATTAATTAAATAATAACGAAAAAACAGTGTATTATTAAGTAATATTTTATTTTTTTATTTAAAAAATATATTTAAATAAACTTCTGTTTTTTAGAAATTTAATGTATATTTTTGTATATTTTTAATATACATGTAATAATAAATAAAAAATAACTTTATTGCAAAAATGTATAAAATATAAATGTACAGTAGTCCTTTCTTTATTGTTGCAGCATATTCTGACGTCTTTACGTATACGCGAGCGTCATCGGCCATTTTGTGGAGAACCGGAGCAGGAAGCAGCAGGAAGCAGCAGGACGCTGATCTACGATCAGGTAGGAAAACCATTTAAATATTAAATAATAATGTTAAACAAAAAAAGATTAGCATTTATTGTAAGTTAAGTAGAGGTTGCTCGAATTTAAAAAAATGTTATTTAAACAACATGTTGCTACTCGTATTATTAGAATATGCCTATGTTGGGTCGGAGGGCATGGGGAAGATCGGTAATTCGATTAAAGAATTAATTTGTTCGATTCAATGATTGAATACTGTTTTACATTGTATTTTATATACAAAAAATATAATTATGTATGCAATGTATTAAAATGCATTTTCATGAAAAAATTAAGTTTGGAAATATGGAGTTTGAGAAAGTTAGTTGTATGTAATTGTTGATATAATATTATACGATTGTTAATAGCGATATTTCCAATGTTTTAATCGTGCTTTTTTGAAAAAAACATGTGTTTGTTGGAGATTCCATTGTTGGGATTATTTGCGAATAATTGATCTAATGATTGGTTACATTGGCTGCAATTGATTTATACTTTAATATTTTGAATTCAAATTCAGGTTTGTTTTTCGTTTGTTTACAAAAAACTTGAAGCCTGAATTAATGTTTACGGTTATTCTTCAAATCTGGTGAAGTCTATAATTATAGTTTTTGCTGGACTTTATTGATTTGGATTTGGAAAAGTAATTAAGGTTTGATTTTAATAATGAAAAGGTCAGATTGTTTTTTGTTCGTTGAAGAAAACAAAAGAAAAAGAGGATTGAATAATGTATTTTCATGTCTAATGTTTGAGGATTTTGCACTTAATTTAGAAACATGGAAATATCTCTATTTTTATTATATATACATTTTATTCAACAATTTTATGGTGTAGTTTAGAAAGAAGAGTTTTGGAAGTTAAAAAAAATGCATTTTTATAATTGCAAAGTTATATCCTATTGATTAATAATCCTGTCAAAAAAAATAACCAGGAAATAGTTATTCTGTTATTTCTCAAAACTTTGACTTAAAAAAAAAAAAAAAATTAAATTATGTAAGGGTTTAATTCAAAAATGTTTTGCATAAATTTAATTAAATGCAAAAAAAGGGGACCCAACATTCAATTTAGAAAAAATTTTAAGTAAAAATGTTTTTTGTCAATTTAAATTAGAAAAATAGTAAATTTGGGTAAAAGCAGGAAAGTAATGTCAATAAAAGATTAAAAAGAAAGGATGTTAGCAAGATTCTCAAGGTAATCTAGAGCCACACACAACGAAAATTGTTGTAATAGTGCCAATAGTCGTTCAGACATTTCCTTAGTTCTTTGAGTAATCCGTGAGTTTAGACTACCTGTGAAAGTTTTTGATAGTCTCATTTCTTGAAAGCTTTGCTCCTTCTTCAAAGTTTCAAGAAATGAGTAGAAATTAGGGTGGGGTTTTCCAATTAAATGGTTGAAGGAGTTATGCCATCCCTCAATGGCATTATTTGTTTTTGCCTCTCCCTGTAGGCAACTCGAATAACAGTTCCACCACTCCACATGGAAACGTGGCTTCCTCCTGCGACCCGATCTGCCTAGGTGTCCAATCCATGTGTCTTCCATATAATTTAAAATTGGTGCCAATTTATCTTCGTTTGTTAAATAATAATCTGATTCTGTAATGGCAGTGTAGTACTCGTCTACACTTTCGGGAGGGACAAAACAAAGAGCTGTTAATTTTTTTAATTCGACTTGAAGTTTGCTGTCTGTTGAGTATTCAGTAACTAAGGGTGTTTTCTGTAATTTACGCCAGAATGCCTGGGAAAAGTGGAAAAAACACCCTTGAATTTGGGTATCCGTGTACATTTTGGTGATCACATTGATCATGCTCAATTCAAAATCCATAATTATTTTCCTAGGACTTTGGTTTGTTTTTGATTTAATCACAGTTAAAAATTCTGTGTAAGTTGCTGAAGTCTTATCAGGCAGCAAACTATATACTAGGGGTATTACACTGTTATTAATTTTTGCATGAATAGTATAAATTTGGGTGAATGGATGGGGCGTGCTTTTAAACGTCCCATCCATCATCCAAATTTCACTGGTTTCAAGCTTAACAAGGTTACGTGGAGTACTAAAAATTAATATGCGCTTAAG
Source organism: Lissotriton vulgaris (assembly GCF_964263255.1). Taxonomy (NCBI): domain Eukaryota; kingdom Metazoa; phylum Chordata; class Amphibia; order Caudata; family Salamandridae; genus Lissotriton; species Lissotriton vulgaris. The sequence continues at coordinate 38,573 of NW_028241400.1, read as the reverse complement.
AGGGTTTTCGTTATCATGCAGGAGGAAAGGTTCATTAGAAAAAGTAATAGTAAGTTCTTGAGGAATATTGATATCAGAAAAAGTATGTGGTGTGTTTACTTGAGTATTACTTGCCTGCTTTTGACGTTGTATAATTCTACTCAAATTATGAATATTTGGAATATTACTAGCAACATGAGTAGGGACATGTTGTGCAACCTGTCTTAAAATAGATCCTGTGGATTCATTGGAGGTGCTTGCAATAGCTTTCATTTCGTTAACAGTTTCTCTAACGTCAACTTCCATTGCAGAGGCAGAGTGGTTATGGTCAGTTGTTCTTACACTCGCGCTAGAATTAATTAATTATTTCAAGTCGCGCTAGGATTTAATTATTTATTTAGAGTTGCGCTGGGATTTATTTAATTATTTTTACCGAACGCTGGAAACTGATCTGTGCCGTGGTGCTTCTGCTGCCCCTGCCTTAGTCCCCCTTTGACCCTCCATCTTGTTTACTCGCTCCCTAGCCCGCCCCTCCTCCCTGCTACCGCCTCCCAGCTGCTGCCCCTCCCACCCACGAACAGAGGGCTCCCTACCTCCTCTGACGCGCTGTGACTACCTGGCCCTGATCCAGCACGGTCGCTCCCTCCACGCTCCCTGACCCCAGCTCCTGCTCACGCTCTGGCTTGCTGGTGAGACCGAGACTGCAGATTATTTAAATAACCTCGCGCTGTTGTATATTTAGTTAGCTTGACTAGCGCTGTGCATTAATTATCTATTTCGACTCGCGCTAGAATTAATTAATTATTTCAAGTCGCGCTAGGATTTAATTATTTATTTAGAGTTGCGCTGGGATTTATTTAATTATTTTTACCGAACGCTGGAAACTGATCTGTGCCGTGGTGCTTCTGCTGCCCCTGCCTTAGTCCCCCTTTGACCCTCCATCTTGTTTACTCGCTCCCTAGCCCGCCCCTCCTCCCTGCTACCGCCTCCCAGCTGCTGCCCCTCCCACGCTCCGCCCCCCTCACCATCCATTTATGGCCAAATGCCCCCACGCGCAGCGTCCACGCGCTACGGCCACGCCGAAGGTGCGCCAAAGGTAAGCCCGTCTACGCCCGTCCGCGCCTGGACCGCGCCCAGCGCCAGACCCCCTGCCCCCCGTGCTGCCCAGCCCTCCCGCTTTACCTACGATGCCGCCTCCCTCCTAGCCCTTAACCCCGGCCGCTCCCCCACCTGCGTCCAAGCCGCTCCTGGACACACCCATGGACCTTTCTCCTGCTACTCCTGCAAATTCAGCGGCACCAACAACATCTCCGCTACGACCACACCACTGACTCCCGACCCCAACCACCTACAATGCATCCTTCTCAACACCCGCTCGGTCCACAGACACGCCATCGACCTATGGAATCTACTAGACACCATTTCTCCAGACATCGCCTTCCTAACGGAAACATGGATGAACGCTTCCTCCGCACCAGACATCACCATTGCCATCCCTGAAAACTATAAGATCACTCGCAAAGACCGTACCAGCCACACAGGAGGAGGAATCGCTATCGTCCATAAGAAATCAATCCGCATCTCAACCAGCTCTGACGCCAACCTCGCCAACTCCGAACACCTTCACTTCCAGATCCACATCGACCCCAAGACCACACTCAGAGGCACCCTCCTCTACAGACCACCAGGACCCCGTGCAAAATTCAGTGAAGACATCACAGACTTCATCACTCCACACGCGCTCCCCTCCAAAGACTACATCCTTCTGGGAGACCTCAACTTTCACCTTGAAAAGATCAACGACCGCAACACCACCACCCTCTTGGACAACCTCGCCAACCTCGGACTTAAACAACTAGTCACTTCCCCCACCCACATCGCAGGTCACACACTCGACCCCATCTTCACCTCCAGCAATCATGTCTCCTTCAGCCACACTACGGAGCTCCTCTGGACTGACCACAGCTGCGTTCACTTCACCTACAACAAGCCAAAACCCACCAACCACCTCCAACCAACTCTGCAAAGAAAATGGAACAAAATCACCACCGACCAGATCTCCGCATCGCTCCTTCTAAACACCCCAGCCCACTCTTCTAACCCAAACCAAGCCGCCGCCAACCTCACCCTATGGTTATCCAACACCGCCGACTCCTTAGCACCACTGAAAAAACGTCAAAGCAAACCTGGCAGCAAGAAGGCCTCATGGTTCAACGATGATCTTAAGAAGTCCAAGAAACTCTGCCGCTCCCTTGAAAAGGCCTGGAAAAAAGACCCAACCACTAGCACCAAGGACGCCTTCAAAAACGCCACCCGCACTCACCACCAACTAATCCGAAAGGCCAAGAAAACAGCATTCAAGGATCGACTTGACAACAACGCCCACAACAGCAAGGAACTTTTCAACATCGTCAAGGAGTTTTCCAACCCCTCGGCCAACTCCAACGACATCACCCCCTCTCAAGCCCTCTGCGACTCCCTAGCCTCATTCTTCCACAACAAGATTGCAGACATCCACAACAGCTTCGACAACCAACCCGGAGACCAACCCACCCAACCATTTGCTGAACATTCTCCCCCCGTGAACACCCTTAACGACTGGAACCCAATCTCCACTGAGGACACCATCCGCCTGATGAACTCCATCCACTCAGGATCCCCCACAGACCCTTGTCCTCATCACATCTTCAACAAAGCAGACTCCGTCATAGCACCTCACCTCCGAGACGTCATCAACTGCTCCTTCAACTCCGCCACCTTCCCGGAAGACTGGAAACACGCTGAACTCACCGCCCTTCTGAAAAAACCCACAGCGGACCCCACCGAACTCAAAAATTACCGCCCCATTTCGCTCCTTCCATTCCCGGCCAAAGTCATCGAGAAAGCTGTCAACAACCAGCTCGCCGCATTCCTCGAAGCCAACAAATCCCTCGACTCCTCACAGTCCGGCTTCCGAGCAAAACACAGCACTGAGACCGCCCTCATCGCAGCAACAGACGACATTCGAACTCTACTGGACAATGGAGACACAGTCGCCCTCATCCTCCTCGACCTCTCTGCGGCATTCGACACAGTCTGCCACAGCACCCTTTTACAACGCCTCAATAACATCGGAATACAAGGAAAAGCACTTGAATGGATCACCTCGTTCCTAACCGGAAGAACCCAGAGAGTCTGCCTCCCACCATTCAAGTCCGAGGCCACTGAAGTCATCTGTGGCGTACCACAAGGATCCTCACTCAGCCCCACCCTCTTCAACGTATACATGAGCCCCCTCGCGGCCATCGCCCACCAACACAACCTCAACATCATCTCTTACGCGGATGACACTCAACTAATCCTTTCTCTCACCAATGACCCCAGCACCGCCAAAACCAACCTACACGAAGGAATGAAAGAAGTTGCCGAATGGATGAAACAAAGCCGTCTGAAACTGAACTCAGACAAAACAGAAGTCCTCATCTTAGGTACATCCCCCTCTGCATGGGACGACTCTTGGTGGCCGGAAGCCCTTGGAAAAGCACCCATCCCGACAGACCACGCACGGAACCTAGGCATCATCCTGGACTCTTCACTCTCTATGAACAGACAAGTCAGCGCCGTATCCTCATCCTGCTTCAACATTCTTTGCATGCTCAAAAAAACATTCTGCTGGATCCCCACCGAAACAAGGAAAACAGTCACCCATGCTCTGGTCACGAGCCGACTGGACTACGGAAACACCCTCTACGCAGGTACCACCGCTAAACTCCAGAAGAAACTCCAACGAATCCAAAACGCCTCAGCCAGGATCATATTAGACATCCCGCGCAACGAACACATCTCTGGTCACCTGAAAGACCTCCACTGGCTACCGGTCAATAAGAGAATCACTTTCAGACTGCTAACCCACGCACACAAATCACTCTACGACATCGGACCCGAATGCCTCAACTCACGACTGTCCTTCTACACCCCCTCCCGCCAACTACGTTCCTCCAGCCATGCCCTCGCCACTGTACCTCGCATCAATAAGACCACCATGGGAGGCAGATCCTTCTCATACCTGGCTGCTAAAACATGGAACTCACTCCCCGCTTACCTTCGCCTTACCCAGAACCATCTAGCATTCAGAAAGCAACTTAAAACGTGGATATTTGACAAGTAATCCTCCTCCCCTTTCTAAGCGCCTTGAGACCCTCCGGATATGTAGTGCGCTATATAAATTCTCTGACTTGACTTGACTTGACTATGGTATTGCACGCATCTCCAATGAATCCGTGGATTACTTAACCTATCCTTACAATAAATGTAACCTGCGTGATTCAGTAATTGTTTTCCTTTCCTGGAAGCGATATATTTTGCCGTTGGATGTGTAGACATTTTCTGAAAAGAAAGAAAAAAAAATATTAAGTATTGGAATATTAAAATTTATCATTAAGATTTGGATGTACTTATTATATTGTTACAGTATTTTTATTGTTTCACTCTATATTATTCCGCACTTTATCGACTGCTGCATTTACATTGAGTTGGAATACTGAATAAAACTGTAATATTATCCTGTAATTTTTCAATTGCACCACTTACCTGGATTTTGATTTGTAATTTACTTTTGTAAACTATCCTGTACTTTTGCTACTGTTGCACTAATAGGGAGTTAGAATAATAATTTACACCTGTGTATTATCTAGCACTTTACCTACAACTGCACTTAGATGGACTTGGAATAGTAATTATCACCTGTACAGTATCCTGCACTTTCTCCATTCCTGGATTTACCTGGAGTTGGAATAGTAATTCACACTTGTAAACTATCCGGCACTTTTCCTACTGTTGCACTAATAGGGAGTTAGAATAGTAATTTACACTTGTGTATTATCCAGCACTTTCCCTACTACTGCACTTAGAAGGACTTGGAATAGTAATTATCACCTGTACACCATCCTGCACTTTCTTCATTACAGCATTTACCAGGAGTTGGAATAGTAATTGACACTTGTAGCTTATCCTGCACTTTCCCTACTGCAGCACTTATAGGGACTTTGAATAGTAATTTACACCTTTCTATTATCCAGCACTTTCCCTACTGCTGCACTTACAAGGACTTGGAATAGTAATTATCACCTGTACACTATCCTGCATTTTTTCTATTACTGCACTTACTTGGAGTTGGAATAGTAATTGACACTTGTAGCTTATCCTGCACTTTCCCTACTGCAGCACTTATAGGGACTTCGAATAGTAATTTACACCTGTATATTATCCAGCACTTTCCCTACTACTGCACTTAGAAGGACTTGGAATAGTAATTATCACCTGTACACTATCCTGCATTTTTTCTATTACTGCACTTACTTGGAGTTGGAATAGTAATTGACACTTGTAGCTTATCCTGCACTTTCCCTACTGCAGCACTTATAGGGACTTCGAATAGTAATTTACACCTGTATATTATCCAGCACTTTCCCTACTGCTGCACTTACAAGGACTTGGAATAGTAAATATCACCTGTACACTATCCTGCATTTTTTCTATTACTGCACTTACTTGGAGTTGGAATAGTAATTGACACTTGTAGCTTATCCTTCACTTTCCCTACTGCAGCACTTATAGGGACTTTGAATAGTAATTTACACCTTTCTATTATCCAGCACTTTCCCTACTACTGCACTTAGAAGGACTTGGAATAGTAATTATCACCTGTACACCATCCTGCACTTTCTTCATTACAGCATTTACCAGGAGTTGGAATAGTAATTGACACTTGTAGCTTATCCTGCACTTTCCCTACTGCAGCACTTATAGGGACTTTGAATAGTAATTTACACCTTTCTATTATCCAGCACTTTCCCTACTGCTGCACTTACAAGGACTTGGAATAGTAATTATCATCTGTACACTATCCTGCATTTTTTCAATTACTGCACTTACTTGGAGTTGGAATAGTAATTGACACTTGTAGACTATCCTGCACTTTCTCTACTGCAGCACTTACAGGGACTTCGAATAGTAATTTACACCTGTATATTATCCAGCATTTACCTTACTGCTGCACTTTCAAATACCTTGAAAAGTAATTTTAAGCTGTACACTATCCTACACTTTCTCCATTACAGCACTTACCTGGAGTTGGAATAGTAATTCACACTTGTAAACTATCCTGCACTTTTCCGACTGCAGCACTTACCCAGAGTCGGAATAGTAATTTATACCTGTGGATTATCCAGCACTTTCCCTACTGATGCACTTACTTGGAGTTGGAATAGTAATTGGCACTTGTAGACTATTCTGCACTTTCTCTACTGCAGCACTTACAGGGACTTCAAATAGTAATTTACACCTGTATATTATCCAGCACTTACCTTACTGCTGCACTTTCAAATACCTTGAAAAGTAATTTTAAGCTGTACACTATCCTACACTTTCTCCATTACAGCACTTACCTGGAGTTGGAATAGTAATTCACACTTGTAAACTATCCTGCACTTTTCCGACTGCAGCACTTACCCAGAGTCGGAATAGTAATTTATACCTGTGGATTATCCAGCACTTTCCCTACTGATGCACTTACTAGGAGTTGGAATAGTAATTTTCACCTGTACAATATCCTGCACTTTCTCCATTGTTGCACTTACCTGGAGTTGGAATACCTATCATTACATTTGCACTATCTAGCATTTATTTTTTGTTTATGCTTCATTCATATGTGTATAATGAAAACTGTTTTTTACTTACTTTTCGATTTGGATGTTTTCTTCTTTTAAATGGGTTCCTGGACTTTTTGGTTGGTTTGTTTTGATCTTTTTGAAGATCTTCTAGGTTAGTGTCCTTTAAAGAGAAATGTATGGTGAAAAAAGTGTGATTTATAATTTGTGAGGACATTGATTTTTTAAAGCGTTACAGTTTAAATGCTTTTTAATTCAAGAGATATAGAAATATGGCACACTTTTGCACTTTCTCTGCACTTCCCCTAATGCTGCACTTACTTAGAGTCGTAATAGTAGTTTACACCTTTGCATTTTCCAGTTTTTTCCTTACTGCTGCACTTACATGGAGTGGGAATAGTAATTTAGACCTTTACATTATCCTGCACTTTTCCTACTGCAGCACTTATTAGGAGTTGCAATATTATTTGATATGTTTCTTACCCATCCAGCACTTTATCTACTGTTGCACTCATCTGGAGTTGGAATAATAATTTACACCTTAGGATTATCCAGCACTTTCCCTACTGCAGCACTTATGTTGAGTTGAAATAGTAATGTACATCTGTGTGTTTTCCAGCACTTTCTCTACTGCTGCACTTATAAGGACTTGGAATACTAATAATTTACGCTTCTAGCTTGTTACCATTATCCTTACTGCTGCATTTAATAGGAGTTAGAATATTAATTTATACCTGTGGATTATCCAGCACTTTCTCTACTGATGCACTTACTAGGAGTTGGAATAGTAATTTTCACCTGTACAATATCCTGCACTTTCTACATTGTTGCACTTACTTGGAGTTGGAATACCTATCAGTACATTTACACTATCTAGCATTTATTTTCTATTTATGCTTCATTCACATGTGTATAATGAAAACTGTTTTTCACTTACTTTTCAATGTGGTTGTTTTCTTCTTTTAAATGGGTTCCAGGACTTTTTGGTTGGTTTGTTTTGATCTTTTTGAAGATCTTCTAGGTTACTGTCCTTTAAAGAGAAATGTATGGTGAGAAATATGTGACTTATAATTTGTGAGGACATTGACTTTGTAATTCATAACAGTTTAAATGGTTTTAAATTCAACAGATAGAGAAATATGGCACAGTTTTGCACTTTCTCTGCACTTCCCCAAATGCTGCACTTACTCAGAGTCGTAATAGTAATTTAAACCTGTGGACTTTCCAGCTTTTTCTTTACTGCTGCACTTACATGGAGTGGGAATAGTAATTTACACCTTTACATTATCCTGCACTTTTCCTACTGCAGCACTTATCAGGAGTTGCAATATTATTTGACATGTTTCTTAACCATCCAGCATTTTCTTTATTGTTGCACTCATCTGGAGTTGGAATAGTAATTTACACCTTAGGATTATCCACCACTTTCCATACTGCAGCACTTATGTTGAGTTGGAATAGTAATTTACACCTGTGTGTTTTCCAGCACTTTCTCTACTGCTGCACTTATAAGGAGTTGGAATACTAATAATTTACGCTTCTAGTTTGTTACCATTATCCTTACTGCTGCATTTAATAGGAGTTACAATATTAATTTATACCTGTGGATTATCCAGCACTTTCCCTACTGATGCACTTACTAGGAGTTGGAATAGTAATTATCACCTGTACAATATCCTGCAGTTTCTCCATTGTTGCACTTACCTGGAGTTGGAATACCTATCAGTACATTTACACTATTTAGCATTTATTTTCTGTTTATGCTTCATTTATATGTGTATAATGAACACTGTTTTTCACTTACTTTTCGATTTAGTTGTTTTCTTCTTTTAAATAGATTCCAGGACTTTTTGGTTGGTTTGTTTTGATCTTTTTGAAGATCTTCTAGGTTACTGTCCTTTAAAGAGAAATGTATGGTGAAAAATGTGTGACTTATAATTTGTGAGGACATTGACTTTGTAATTCATAACAGTTTAAATGGTTTTAAATTCAACAGCTAGAGAAATATGGCACACTTATGCACTTTTTCTACACTTCCCCAAATTCTGCACTTACTCAGAGTCGTAATAGTAATTTACACCTGTGCATTTTTCAGTTTTAATTCTACTGCTGCACTTACATGGAGTGGGAATAGTAATTTAGACCTTTAGATTATCCTGCACTTTCCCTACTGCAGCACTTATCAGGAGTTGCAATATTATTTAACATGTTTCTGAACGATCCAGCACTTTCTCTACTATTGCACTCATCTGGAGTTGGAATAGTAATTTACACCTCTGGATTATCCAGCACTTTCCCTACTGCAGCAATTATGTTGACTTGGAATAGTAATTTATACCTGTGTGTTTTCAAGCACTTTCTCTACTGCTGCACTTATAAGGAGTTGGAATACTAATAATTTACGCCTCTAGTTTGTTAGCATTCTCCTTACTGCTGCATTTACTAGGAGTTAGAATAGTAATTTGCATCTGTGTATTATTCAGCACTTTCCCTACTGATGCACTTACTAGGAGTTGGAATAGTAATTTTCACCTGTACAATATCCTGCACTTTCTCCATTGTTGCACTTACCTGGAGTTGGAATACCTATCATTACATTTACACTATCTAGCATTTATTTTCTGTTTATGCTTCATTCATATGTGTATAATGAAAACTGTTTTTTACTTACTTTTCGATTTGGATGTTTTCTTCTTTTAAATGGGTTCCTGGACTTTTTGGTTGGTTTGTTTTGATCTTTTTGAAGATCTTCTAGGTTAGTGTCCTTTAAAGAGAAATGTATGGTGAAAAAAGTGTGATTTATAATTTGTGAGGACATTGATTTTTTAAAGCGTTACAGTTTAAATGCTTTTTAATTCAAGAGATATAGAAATATGGCACACTTTTGCACTTTCTCTGCACTTCTTCTAATGCTGCACTTACTTAGAGTCGTATTAGTAGTTTACACCTCTGGATTTTCCATTTATTTCCTTACTGCTGCACTTACATGGAGTGGGAATAGTAATTTAGACCTTTAGATTATCCTGCACTTTTCCTACTGCAGCACTTATTAGGAGTTGCAGTATTATTTGATATGTTTCTTAACCATCCAGCACTTTCTCTACTGTTGCACTCATCTGGATTTGGAATAGTAATGTACACCTCTGGATTATCCAGCACTTTCCCTACTGCAGCACTTATATTGAGTTGGAATAGTAATTTACACCTATGTGTTTTTCAGCACTTTCTCCATTACAGCACTTACCTGGAGTTGGAATAGTAATTCACACTTGTAAACTATCCTGCACTTTTCCGACTGCAGCACTTATCCAGAGTCGGAATAGTAATTTATAACTGTGGATTATCCAGCACTTTCCCTACTGATGCACTTACTAGGAGTTGGAATAGTAATTTTTAACCTGTACAATATTCTGCACTTTCTACATTGCTGCAGTTACCTGGAGTTGGAATATCTATCAGTACATTTACACTATCTAGCATTTATTTTCTGTTTATGCTTCATTCATATGTGTATAATGAAAACTTTTTTTCACTTACTTTTCGATTTAGTTGTTTTCTTCTTTTAAATGGGTTCCTGGACTTTTTGGTTGGTTTGTTTTGATCTTTTTGAAGATCTTCTAAGTTAGTGTCCTTTAAAGAGAAATGTATGGTGAAAAATGTGTGATTTATAATTTGTGAGGACATTGATTTTTTAAAGCGTTACAGTTTAAATGTTTTTTAATTCAAGAGATATAGAAATATGGCACACTTTTGCACTTTCTCTGCACTTCCCCTAATGCTGCACTTACTTAGAGTCGTAATAGTAGTTTACACCTCTGGATTTTCCAGTTTTTTCCTTACTGCTGCACTTACATGGAGTGGGAATAGTAATTTTGACCTTTAGATTATCCTGCACTTTTCCTACTGCAGCACTTATTAGGAGTTGCAATATTATTTGATATGTTATTTAACCATCCAGCACTTTCTCTACTGTTGCACTCATCTGGATTTGGAATAGTAATGTACACCTCTGGATTATCCAGCACTTTCCCTACTGCAGCACTTATATTGAGTTGGAATAGTAATTTACACCTGTGTGTTTTTCAGCACTTTCTCCATTACAGCACTTACCTGGAGTTGGAATAGTAATTCACACTTGTAAACTATCCTGCACTTTTCTGACTGCAGCACTTATCCAGAGTCGGAATAGTAATTTATACCTGTGGATTATCCAGCACTTTCCCTACTGATGCACTTACTAGGAGTTGGAATAGTATTTTTTATCTGTACAATATTCTGCACTTTCTTCATTGCTGCACTTACCTGGAGTTGGAATACCTATCAGTACATTTACACTATCTAGCATTTATTTTCTGTTTATGCTTTATTCATATGTGTATAATGAAAACTTTTTTTCACTTACTTTTCGATTTAGTTGTTTTCTTCTTTTAAATGTGTTCCTGGAGTTTTTGGTTGGTTTGTTTTGATCTTTTTGAAGATCTTCTACGTTAGTGTCCTTTAAAGAGAAATGTATGGTGAAAATTGTGTGACTTATAATTTGTGAGGATATTGACTTTTTAAAGCGTTACAGTTTAAATGCTTTTTCATTCAACAGATAGAGAAATATGGCACACTTTTATACTTTTTCTGCAATTCCCCTAATGCTGCACTTACTCAGAGTCGTAATAGTAATGTCCACTTCTGGATTATCCTGCACTTTTGATACTGCAGTATTTAATCGGAATTAAAATACTAAATTACATCCTCTGGCTATGTAAATGGATTTCTCATATATAACATATATTTTAAAATGATATTTCGAATTTACCTTTTTATATGATGGTTTCGATATACGTTTCTTCACAGTTTACAATTTCTTTCTTATATTTTTGTCAATAATTGGTATTTCTATATGAAAGATAAAAAAATAATTTCAATATATTACGTTTCAAGTACATGTTTTTTGGAATCTAATTGCAGTATTTAGTTTCACACGAAAATATTTTTATTACCTTTTAAATTGATGTCGAAAATCTTTTCGGGGGCTAATATAATTTGAGGTGTATTTTAGAAGTAATAGTTCTGTCAAAAAAAAATGAATGTTTACTTGTAATGCGACCTTTTTAAAAAAATGAATAACAAAGTTATTTAATAAAGAATGATTAGGTACCTTCAGCGAACGTTGAAAAACGGGTTGTTTTTTCAAAATAAATGAAATATTTAGGTCTCTCCTTTTCTACGGTTTTGAAAGGAATTCTAAGAGAAATATAATGAATAAATATTAATTTATTTTTATCGTATTTAAATTAAATGACGTTTTATTGTGGAATTTATTTTATTTAATTTTATTTCACAATATAAATTGGACGTTTTTTTCTGATATTTAATTCTTTTTCGATTATGTTTATTAAATCCCAGTTATATTTTCGCCACATTTAATTACATTTTAAATATTAAACATAGTTAATAATATTTTCTCAACATTCATTTTAAATTAAAAATAATTATTTAGTTAGCGTTTTTGGTAAACGTAACTTACTTGTAAATCGTTGTATAACGTTCTATTAAGTAGCTCAGATAGTCTAATTGCGATGACAGGGTGAAAAGGTCACAGAATGAGATTTCACGTCTGCTCTCTCGGGTAGTTGAGGATCAACTAATTTCAAAATGGTGTCTGACTACTATTTATAAGTTTGGGTTAGTAATTCAATTTTAATTGTAAAAATATGCGCTAGAATTGGTTTTTAATTTAACATTTATTTCTCTGAAAACATATAATTTAAAAATTAATTATAATTAGTTTATTTCGCGTTATGTTATCCGTTTTGGCATCCATTTTAGTTAATGTGTTGTGGTATTTATTCATTGAAATAATGGTAGGACTAAATATAGTGATACCTTTTCAAAATGGCGTCCATGAATATTAGGTAAATTACATATCGTGTATATTAATAAAAGTGTGTTTCTTTTACTTTTAAAAAATGTAATTAAGTAAAATGTTATCATTTTTACCGATCGGAGTAGTAAAGCAAGTACTCGAGTATTAATTTTAATACTCGAGTAATAATTAAATAAATAATTAAATGGCATTCGTAATAATATGGTAGTTTTTCTTGCCGTTTTTTAATACACTTACCCACCCAAAACCCCTATTTTTCCCTGCATCCCGTGCCAGGTTTTATTTTACAAAGGAAAAAAAGAATATATATTAATATATATGTTTTTTAATACTCGAGTAATAATTAAATAAATAATTAAATGGCATTCGTAATAATATGGTAGTCTTTCTTGCCGTTTTTTAATACACTTACCCACCCAAAACCCCTATTTTTCCCTGCATCCCGTGCCAGGTTTTATTTTACAAAGGAAAAAAAGAATATATATTAATATATGTGTTTTTTAATACTCGAGTAACAATTAAATAAATAATTAAATGGCATTCGTAATAATATGGTAGTTTTTCTTGCCGTTTTTTAATACACTTACCCACCCAAAACCCCTATTTTCCCTGCATCTCGTGCCAGATTTTATTTTACAAAGGAAAAAAAAATATATATATATATGCGTTGTAATGGTACACGTTATATATTGCGTTGTAATGGTATTTTTTCTAATTAAATACTATATAGCGTTGTTATAGTACTCGTTGTTAAAACATGCGTTGTAATAGTATTCGCGTTGTAAAAGATGCGTTTTAACGGTATGCGTTGTAATAGTATGCGTTGTAACATCATATATCCAGTAACTACTCGCACCAACTGTGGTGAACTACTTTTTACTTGTCCATCTACATGCACTACATGTACCAGAGTGCTAAGGGGCGACCCGGAGGAGAGGCTAGTGGTGTGCGATCCATCTTGGCTGTACTTAAACGGCTCCCATGAGCCCTGAGCTGACGAGCTCTTGGAGACGCACCTGCGCGCCGGAGAGGCATCAGGGCCTGTGACGGTTACTTGGCGGCCTTCTCATCCACCCCAAACACTGCTCTGCTGACGAGGGAAACTGTCCCGAAACCCGGGCCATGTCTCGGGTCCAGAGAACTTGGGGATAATGAGTAACTACTCGCACCAACTGTGGTGAACTACTTTTTACTTGTCCATCTACATGCACTACATGTACCAGAGTGCTGAGGGGCGACCCGGAGGAGAGGCTAGTGGTGTGCGATCCATCTTGGCTGTACTTAAACGGCTCCCGTGAGCCCTGAGCTGACGAGCTCTTGGAGACGCACCTGCGCGCCGGAGAGGCATCAGGGCCTGTGACGGTTACTTGGCGGCCTTCTCATCCACCCCAAACACTGCTCTGCTGACGAGGGAAACTGTCCCGAAACCCGGGCCATGTCTCGGGTCCCGGGAACTTGGGGATAATGAGTAACTACTCGCACCAATTGTGGTGAACTACTTTTTACTTGTCCATCTACATGCACTACATGTACCAGAGTGCTAAGGGGCGACCCGGAGGAGAGGCTAGTGGTGTGCGATCCATCTTGGCTGTACTTAAACGGCTCCCGTGAGCCCTGAGCTGACGAGCTCTTGGAGACGCACCTGCGCGCCGGAGAGGCATCAGGGCCTGTGACGGTTACTTGGCGGCCTTCTCATCCACCCCAAACACTGCTCTGCTGACGAGGGAAACTGTCCCGAAACCCGGGCCATGTCTCGGGTCCAGAGAACTTGGGGATAATGAGTAACTACTCGCACCAACTGTGGTAAACTACTTTTTACTTGTCCATCTACATGCACTACATGTACCAGAGTGCTAAGGGGCGACCCGGAGGAGAGGCTAGTGGTGTGCGATCCATCTTGGCTGTACTTAAACGGCTCCCGTGAGCCCTGAGCTGACGAGCTCTTGGAGACGCACCTGCATGCCGGAGAGGCATCAGGGCCTGTGACGGTTACTTGGCGGCCTTCTCATCCACCCCAAACACTGCTCTGCTGACGAGGGAAACTGTCCCGAAACCCGGGCCATGTCTCGGGTCCAGAGAACTTGGGGATAATGAGTAACTACTCGCACCAACTGTGGTGAACTACTTTTTACTTGTCCATCTACATGCACTACATGTACCAGAGTGCTAAGGGGCGACCCGGAGGAGAGGCTAGTGGTGTGCGATCCATCTTGGCTGTACTTAAATGGCTCCCGTGAGCCCTGAGCTGACGAGCTCTTGGAGACGCACCTGCGCGCCGGAGAGGCATCAGGGCCTGTGACGGTTACTTGGCAGCCTTCTCATCCACCCCAAACACTGCTCTGCTGACGAGGGAAACTGTCCCGAAACCCGGGACATGTCTCGGGTCCAGAGAACTTGGGGATAGTGAGTAACTACTCGCACCAACTGTGGTGAACTACTTTTTACTTGTCCATCTACATGCACTACATGTACCAGAGTGCTAAGCGGTGACCCGGAGGAGAGGCTAGTGGTGTGCGATCCATCTTGGCTGTACTTAAACGGCTCCCGTGAGCCCTGAGCTGACGAGCTCTTGGAGACGCACCTGCGCGCCGGAGAGGCATCAGGGCCTGTGACGGTTACTTGGCGGCCTTCTCATCCACCCCAAACACTGCTCTGCTGACGAGGGAAACTGTCCCGAAACCCGGGCCATGTCTCGGGTCCAGAGAACTTGGGGATAATGAGTAACTACTCGCACCAACTGTGGTGAACTACTTTTTACTTGTCCATCTACATGCACTACATGTACCAGAGTGCTAAGGGGCGACCCGGAGGAGAGGCTAGTGGTGTGCGATCCATCTTGGCTGTACTTAAACGGCTCCCGTGAGCCCTGAGCTGACGAGCTCTTGGAGACGGACCTGCGCGCCGGAGAGGCATCAGGGCCTGTGACGGTTACTTGGCGGCCTTCTCATCCACCCCAAACACTGCTCTGCTGACGAGGGAAACTGTCCCGAAACCCGGGCCATGTCTCGGGTCCAGAGAACTTGGGGATAATGAGTAACTACTCGCACCAACTGTGGTGAACTACTTTTTACTTGTCCATCTACATGCACTACATGTACCAGAGTGCTAAGGGGCGACCCGGAGGAGAGGCTAGTGGTGTGCGATCCATCTTGGCTGTACTTAAACGGCTCCCGTGAGCCCTGAGCTGACGAGCTCTTGGAGACGCACCTGCGCGCCGGAGAGGCATCAGGGCCTGTGACGGTTACTTGGCGGCCTTCTCATCCACCCCAAACACTGCTCTGCTGACGAGGGAAACTGTCCCGAAACCCGGGCCATGTCTCGGGTCCAGAGAACTTGGGGATAGTGAGTAACTACTCGCACCAACTGTGGTGAACTACTTTTTACTTGTCCATCTACATGCATTACATGTACCAGAGTGCTAAGGGGCGACCCGGAGGAGAGGCTAGTGGTGTGCGATCCATCTTGGCTGTACTTAAACGGCTCCCGTGAGCCCTGAGCTGACGAGCTCTTGGAGACGCGCCGGAGAGGCATCAGGGCCTGTGACGGTTACTTGGCGGCCTTCTCATCCACCCCAAACACTGATCTGCTGATGAGGGAAACTGTCCCGAAACCCGGGCCATGTCTCGGGTCCAGAGAACTTGGGGATAATGAGTAACTACTCGCACCAACTGTGGTGAACTACTTTTTACTTGTCCATCTACATGCACTACATGTACCAGAGTGCTAAGCGGTGACCCGGAGGAGAGGCTAGTGGTGTGCGATCCATCTTGGCTGTACTTAAACGGCTCCCGTGAGCCCTGAGCTGACGAGCTCTTGGAGACGCACCTGCGCGCCGGAGAGGCATCAGGGCCTGTGACGGTTACTTGGCGGCCTTCTCATCCACCCCAAACACTGCTCTGCTGACGAGGGAAACTGTCCCGAAACCCGGGCCATGTCTCGGGTCCAGAGAACTTGGGGATAATGAGTAACTACTCGCACCAACTGTGGTGAACTACTTTTTACTTGTCCATCTACATGCACTACATGTACCAGAGTGCTAAGGGGCGACCCGGAGGAGAGGCTAGTGGTGTGCGATCCATCTTGGCTGTACTTAAACGGCTCCCGTGAGCCCTGAGCTGACGAGCTCTTGGAGACGCACCTGCGCGCCGGAGAGGCATCAGGGCCTGTGACGGTTACTTGGCGGCCTTCTCATCCACCCCAAACACTGCTCTGCTGACGAGGGAAACTGTCCCGAAACCCGGGCCATGTCTCGGGTCCAGAGAACTTGGGGATAATGAGTAACTACTCGCACCAACTGTGGTGAACTACTTTTTACTTGTCCATCTACATGCACTACATGTACCAGAGTGCTAAGGGGCGACCCGGAGGAGAGGCTAGTGGTGTGCGATCCATCTTGGCTGTACTTAAACGGCTCCCGTGAGCCCTGAGCTGACGAGCTCTTGGAGACGCACCTGCGCGCCGGAGAGGCATCAGGGCCTGTGACGGTTACTTGGCGGCCTTCTCATCCACCCCAAACACTGCTCTGCTGACGAGGGAAACTGTCCCGAAACCCGGGCCATGTCTCGGGTCCAGAGAACTTGGGGATAATGAGTAACTACTCGCACCAACTGTGGTGAACTACTTTTTACTTGTCCATCTACATGCACTACATGTACCAGAGTGCTAAGGGGCGACCCGGAGGAGAGGCTAGTGGTGTGCGATCCATCTTGGCTGTACTTAAACGGCTCCCGTGAGCCCTGAGCTGACGAGCTCTTGGAGACGCGCCGGAGAGGCATCAGGGCCTGTGACGGTTACTTGGCGGCCTTCTCATCCACCCCAAACACTGATCTGCTGATGAGGGAAACTGTCCCGAAACCCGGGCCATGTCTCGGGTCCAGAGAACTTGGGGATAATGAGTAACTACTCGCACCAACTGTGGTGAACTACTTTTTACTTGTCCATCTACATGCACTACATGTACCAGAGTGCTAAGGGTCGACCCGGAGGAGAGGCTAGTGGTGTGCGATCCATCTTGGCTGTACTTAAACGGCTCCCGTGAGCCCTGAGCTGACGAGCTCTTGGAGACGCACCTGCGCGCCGGAGAGGCATCAGGGCATGTGACGGTTACTTGGCGGCCTTCTCATCCACCCCAAACACTGCTCTGCTGACGGGGGAAACTGTCCCGAAACCCGGGCCATGTCTCGGGTCCAGAGAACTTGGGGATAATGAGTAACTACTCGCACCAACTGTGGTGAACTACTTTTTAGTTGTCCATCTACATGCACTACATGTACCAGAGTGCTGAGGGGCGACCCGGAGGAGAGGCTAGTGGTGTGCTATCCATCTTGGCTGTACTTAAACGGCTCCCGTGAGCCCTGAGCTGACGAGCTCTTGGAGGCGCACCTGCGCGCCGGAGAGGCATCAGGGCCTGTGACGGTTACTTGGCGGCCTTCTCATCCACCCCAAACACTGCTCTGCTGACGAGGGAAACTGTCCCGAAACCCGGGCCATGTCTCGGGTCCAGAGAACTTGGGGATAATGAGTAACTACTCGCACCAACTGTGGTGAACTACTTTTTACTTGTCCATCTACATGCACTACATGTACCAGAGTGCTAAGGGGCGACCCGGAGGAGAGGCTAGTGGTGTGCGATCCATCTTGGCTGTACTTAAACGGCTCCTGTGAGCCCTGAGCTGACGAGCTCTTGGAGACGCACCTGCGCGCCGGAGAGGCATCAGGGCCCGTGACGGTTACTTGGCGGCCTTCTCATCCACCCCAAACACTGCTCTGCTGACGAGGGAACCTGTCCCGAAACCCGGCCCATGTCTCGGGTCCAGAGAACTTGGGGATAATGAGTAACTACTCGCACCAACTGTGGTGAACTACTTTTTACTTGTCCATCTACATGCACTACATGTACCAGAGTGCTAAGGGGCGACCCGGAGGAGAGGCTAGTGGTGTGCGATCCATCTTGGCTGTACTTAAACGGCTCCCGTGAGCCCTGAGCTGACGAGCTCTTGGAGACGCACCTGCGCGCCGGAGAGGCATCAGGGCCTGTGACGGTTACTTGGCGGCCTTCTCATCCACCCCAAACACTGCTCTGCTGACGAGGGAAACTGTCCCGAAACCCGGGCCATGTCTCGGGTCCAGAGAACTTGGGGATAATGAGTAACTACTCGCACCAACTGTGGTGAACTACTTTTTACTTGTCCATCTACATGCACTACATGTACCAGAGTGCTAAGGGGCGACCCGGAGGAGAGGCTAGTGGTGTGCGATCCATCTTGGCTGTACTTAAACGGCTCCCGTGAGCCCTGAGCTGACGAGCTCTTGGAGACGCACCTGCACGCCCGAGAGGCATCGGGGCCTGTGACGGTTACTTAGCGGCCTTCTCATCCACCCCAAACACTCCTCTGCTGACGAGGGAAACTGTCCCGAAACCCGGGCCATGTCTCGGGTCCAGAGAACTTGGGGATAATGAGTAACTACTCGCACCAACTGTGGTGAACTACTTTTTACTTGTCCATCTACATGCACTACATGTACCAGAGTGCTAAGGGGCGACCCGGAGGAGAGGCTAGTGGTGTGCGATCCATCTTGGCTGTACTTAAACGGCTCCCGTGAGCCCTGAGGTGACGAGCTCTTGGAGACGCACCTGCGCGCCGGAGAGGCATCAGGGCCTGTGACGGTTACTTGGCGGCCTTCTCATCCACCCCAAACACTGCTCTGCTGACGAGGGAAACTGTCCCGAAACCCGGGCCATGTCTCGGGTCCAGAGAACTTGGGGATAATGAGTAACTACTCGCACCAACTGTGGTGAACTACTTTTTACTTGTCCATCTACATGCACTACATGTACCAGAGTGCTAAGGGGCGACCTGGAGGAGAGGCTAGTGGTGTGCGATCCATCTTGGCTGTACTTAAACGGCTCCCGTGAGCCCTGAGCTGACGAGCTCTTGGAGACGCACCTGCGCGCCGGAGAGGCATCAGGGCCTGTGACGGTTACTTGGCGGCCTTCTTATCCACCCCAAACACTGCTCTGCTGACGAGGGAAATTGTCCCGAAACCCGGGCCATGTCTCGGGTCCAGAGAACTTGGGGATAATGACTAACTACTCACACCAACTGTGGTGAACTACTTTTTACTTGTCCATCTACATGCACTACATGTACCAGAGTGCTAAGGGGCGACCCGGAGGAGAGGCTAGTGGTATGCGATCCATCTTGGCTGTACTTAAACGGCTCCCGTGAGCCCTGAGCTGACAAGCTCTTGGAGACGCACCTGCGCGCCGGAGAGGCATCAGGGCCTGTGACGGTTACTTGGCGGCCTTCTCATCCACCCCAAACACTGCTCTGCTGACGAGGGAAACTGTCCCGAAACCCGGGCCATGTCTCGGGTCCAGAGAACTTGGGGATAATGAGTAACTACTCGCACCAACTGTGGTGAACAACTTTTTACTTGTCCATCTACATGCACTACATGTACCAGAGTGCTAAGGGGTGACCCGGAGGAGAGGCTAGTGGTGTGCGATCCATCTTGGCTGTACTTAAACGGCTCCCGTGAGCCCTGAGCTGACGAGCTCTTGGAGACGCACCTGCGCGCCGGAGAGGCATCAGGGCCTGTGACGGTTACTTGGCGGCCTTCTTATCCACCCCAAACACTGCTCTGCTGACGAGGGAAACTGTCCCGAAACCCGGGCCATGTCTCGGGTCCAGAGAACTTGGGGATAATGAGTAACTACTCGCACCAACTGTGGTGAACTACTTTTTACTTGTCCATCTACATGCACTACATGTACCAGAGTGCTAAGGGGCGACCCGGAGGAGAGGCTAGTGGTGTGCGATCCATCTTGGCTGTACTTAAACGGCTCCCGTGAGCCCTGAGCTGACGAGCTCTTGGAGACGCACCTGCGCGCCTGGGAGGCATCAGGGCCTGTGACGGTTACTTGGCGGCCTTCTCATCCACCCCAAACACTGCTCTGCTGACGAGGAAAACTGTCCCGAAACCCGGGCCATGTCTCGGGTCCAGGGAACTTGGGGATAATGAGTAACTACTCGCACCAACTGTGGTGAACTACTTTTTACTTGTCCATCTACATGCACTACATGCGCCAGAGTGCTAAGGGACGACCCGGAGGAGAGGCTAGTCGTGTGCGATCCATCTTGGATGTACTTAAACCGCTCCCGTGAGCCCTGAGTGACGAGCTCTTGGAGACGCACCTGCGCACCGGAGAGGCATCAGGGCCTGTGACGGTTACTTGGCGGCCTTCTCATCCACCCCAAACACTGCTCTGCTGACGAGGGAAACTGTCCCGAAACCCGGGCCATGTCTCGGGTCCAGAGAACTTGGGGATAATGAGTAACTACTCGCACCAACTGTGGTGAACTACTTTTTACTTGTCCATCTACATGCACTACATGTACCAGAGTGCTAAGGGGCGACCCGGAGGAGAGGCTAGTGGTGTGCGATCCATCTTGGCTGTACTTAAACGGCTCCCGTGAGCCCTGAGCTGACGAGCTCTTGGAGACGCACCTGCGCGCCGGAGAGGCATCAGGGCCTGTGACGGTTACTTGGCGGCCTTCTCATCCACCCCAAACACTGCTCTGCTGACGAGGGAAACTGTCCCGAAACCCGGGCCATGTCTCGGGTCCAGAGAACTTGGGGATAATGAGTAACTACTCGCACCAACTGTGGTGAACTACTTTTTACTTGTCCATCTACATGCACTACATGTACCAGAGTGCTAAGGGGCGACCCGGAGGAGAGGCTAGTGGTGTGCGATCCATCTTGGCTGTACAAATTCAAAATGTTAGCAAGTATAGTACATTACATCATGGAAGGAAGGAGGAATTGGGGTAGGGACATGGACTCGGATAACAGAGGACAGGAGGGACATGGACAGGTGCATCAAACTGACCCTACAGTGCAGGCATCAGGATTTGCAGCAGCACAATACACCACACAGGGCATGCAGGATGAGAGGGCAAGCCAACAATCCATAGAAATCAATATGGAGGGGACAGGACCATGCACATGGACAACAGAGAACAGAGGGGAAAGAGGCAATGGTAGCTAGCTAACCATAATGGACAGACAGGAGAGAAAGCTGCCGCATAACAGACCATAAAGGGCAGGAGGGACGGATATGGGGCATTACAATGAAACAGACAAGCCAAGAGGGAAGGAATAGGGGTCTTCACATGGAAACAGAGGGCTGGGGGCAAGGGACCATGGAGGTCAGGCAGGAAGGGCACTTAAAGCAAAACACACCATGGAGAGCAACAGTGAGACTATAATGGCATACACACAGACAATGGAGGGAAGGTGGGAGGGGGTCAGGGGCAGCTAGCTGACCACACTGTGAAGGTGGGAAGGGCTGTGGCAGCACAGAAGACCATGCATGGTAAGCGGGAGGGTTAGTGGCAGCACAATGGCAATGATGGGCAAGAAGGAGGATGCAGGGGCATGCACGAAGGACCATGGAGGATAGATGGGAGGGTCAGGACCTGGGCACAGACAAGAGATTTCAGGGGAAGGGGCCTCACAACAGACCACGTGGGGAAAGCAGGAGGAGCAGTTGCAGCACAAGAGACCAGGGTGGGCAGACGGGTATGGCAGTAAAATGGACCATGGATGACAGGAAGAAGGGGATAGGGGCATGGAATGTGAACAGGCAGGGTGGAGGTGGCAGGGACCGGTTACAGTCATCTGGCAATGTTAGGCAGGCGGGAGGGGAGTGGCAGCTTAACAGAACACTCAGGGTAGATAGGAGTGGCAGGTCCAATGAACATGGAGGGCAAACAGTATGGAGCAGGGGCATGCACACAGACATCGGAGGGTAGGGGGCAGGAGTTTAGTAGCAGCAAGCTAAGCACAGAGGCTAAGCAGGAGGTCAATGATGGGGCATAGAATTGGGCAATGGAGGGCAGGAGGAGTGGACTGGTAAACCATGCTAAATGGAGGTTAGTGGCAGCACATCAGACAATGCATGGCAGGAGGGAGGAGGCTAGACCATGGATTCAGACAACAGAGGATAGGGAGGAGGTGGATGGGGTAGCAAGCTAACTGTTCAGAAAAGGCAGGAAGGCAAGTGGCAGAACAAAGGCCACACAGGGCTGTAATAAGGGAGCAGGGACATGGATTTGGACAATGGATGGCTAGGAGGAGGGAAGGCAGGAGCAGCAAGCTTGGGTGGGCGCAGCAGAATGCCAGGCCCTGCTTCCAACCCCGCACCACCCATTGTGATATGCATCTTACTTAATGTTAAAAAAAACTAGAAATGTGGGGGCGTGGCTTGACCGGCGAAGATGGCAGTCGTGGCTTAATAGCGCTCCAACCAGTGATCTAATATCCTTGATAAATATCCTGCCTTCGGACATTGCATACGAAGCGCCCCTGCGTCGGAGAACCGTGCAACATTAGGGGAGTTCTCCGACGGGTGCTGGAAATCTGGAGTTGCGGCGGCGTTTGGAGACCTGCAACCTGAAGCGGCCTGCAAAAGATGGGCTGGAGGGAGCCGGGCCTCGATTGACCAGCCGTGCCGGGTGCGGAGGCTCAGAGGTCGGTGCGGCCGGTGGAGGCGCCGCCGGCGGTCAGTGCCTGGAGCCCTGTGCTTGAGTCCTATAGTTCTTCCCCCTTCCCTGGGAGTTGAGTTGCTGCGTGGAGCCGGGACGCGGCGGTGGACAGACAAGGGAGGCACACGCAGGTGGCAGTCTTGGGACGCAGGGACTGAGACCTGGAGTGAGGCGGCCCTGGAGAGATAGGAGTCATATTGCGGAGTCCCGGGAGGTGGCGAAGGGACAGATGGGCCCGGAGGGGCGGCTGTGAATTGGGGGTATTGTGGGCCCCCCTTCCTACTATCCTTGAATGCCTTGGTGGCCTTCAGGTGCTCGACGGCCGAGTAGGGCCGCGGATACGGCAGTAGCGGAAGAGGAGCAGTGCCCCCGGGGCCATCGATGGTGCACCCATCCATTCTGGGCTGCCAAGAGAGGTGAGGCAGCCTGGGGCTGTGGGATCGTGCCGGGCACTGGATCTCTGTCACCGTGCCGCCCTGCGGGGCCCTTAAAGCAGTGGAGGGTGACACGGCCTGGGCCCCCCTCGGGTGCAGGTGCACCTGGGCACCCCAATCATAGAGACGTTGGTGGCACTCCGGGCAGGGCCAGGGTCAGTGGCGCTCCTCGGTGGTTGGGTCGGGCCATGGAGCAGTGAGGTGAGGCCCTCGGGTGAAGGTGAGGGTGAATTGGCGGCCATTTTGTATACCCTCATGGCGGTTGCTGCCCGTTGAGAGGCTTGGAGAGAGAAACTGTGGACCTGGGCTTATGTGTCATAGGTATTGGGCAGCTTCTGCGCTCGGCCCCTGAGCGGTCGCCCCTAAGTACTTTGGGGCAGCACCTACGCTGGGACGATGACACGAGACAAAGGTGGTGGAGGCCACACCAAGCAGGGCACCATAGACAAGTTTACAGGAGCGGGTGCTGCAACTGGGGTTGCGGGATTGCAGGGTCAAGTGCCAGACAATGCCGTGCTTATGGCGGCCATTACCCAGTCCAGAGACATGCTGGATGCCAAGATTGGGGCCATGGGCTCCGACGTTACGCCGCTGAGGCAGGACTTGTTCAACGCGGTTAAACGCATCACCGGGACTGAGACCCGCATATCAGAGGTGGAAGATGATGTCACAACCCTAAAGAAGAAAGTCGCAGCTATGGAGAAGATTCAGAAGGGTCTGGCACTGCGGGCTGAGGATGCCGAAGGGAGGGCTCGGCGCAATAACCTTCGATTTGTGGGATATCAGGAGGGCTTTGAGGGAGATAGCGTGGAACGTTTCCTGACACAGTGGCTGGAAGGCTATCTCCCATAGGATGCTCTCTCTCACTGCTTCGTGGTAGAGCGTGCTCATAGGGCCCTAATGCAGAAGCCCCCATTAGGGGCCCGCCCACTGCCGATCATCGCCAATTTCTTGAACTATATGGACCGCGATACTATTCTGAAGCAGGCCAGGGCTAAAGAATCCCTCACTTGTGACAATGTAAAGATCCTTATATTCCTGGGCTACACGCGCCTGGTGCAGCAGCAGCGACAATCCTTCATAGCGGCCAAAGCCTGCCTTCGAGACCTTAAGATTCAGTATGGGCTGTTATATCCAGCCCGCCTGAGAGTGGTCTACCAGTCTCGCACTTTGTTCTTTGACTCTCCCGAGGAAGTTTTTAAATGGACTGATGAAACAGTGAGGGTGCGAGTCCATACACCACCTGGCCTGGATTCGGATTCTTCATCGAGTGAGGTGGCTTAAAGGGGCCCCCGAGGCCAACAGCAAAGCAACAGGAGATCGAGGTCCACGTGTCGTTCTTTGTCCGGTTCCGCCCTCCGGCAGAAGGGCTTTTCATCGGAGAAACAGGCTTTGGCAGACTAATCCATGGGTCCAACAGTGGCTGGAATTCTGGTGACTGTGGCTTGATGTCTGAATAGGCATATGATTTGGGCTGGGAACCCGGTCAAGCAGTGGTGGGCTGGAAGGGGTGAGGCCCAGGGGTTATGGGTGGTCAGTTGGGGATCCATTCGAAGGTATGGTTCCTGTCCCCCGGTTGGGGACTTGGCTCCTATCCGAGCGCAAGAGATACTTCCATGTTTGTGAGGTGTGGGGTGGGGGGTAGGAGGGATGTTGGGGAGGTTTGTTCTTTCTGTTTGATTGCGAATCCATGCGGGTTGCTTGTAACACGTGGTATACTCTGGGGAACACATGCATAGGCCAAGAGTATGTAAGTCCTTGTTATGTCTGGCACAGCGGCTGAAAGGCGGATAACTCCTGGTTCCCTCTGTGTTGTGAGTTGGAATGTTCATTGGGCACTGGACAAGGTGAAGCGAGGATCCATTCTTCAGTATGCCAAGAGGGCTGGGGCCGACGTGCTCCTGCTTCAGGAAACACACTTACTGGGTTCTAAAGCCATATGCCTACAGCGGTATGGATATATTCAGGTGTTTGATTCAGGTTTCACACGAGGCTCGAGAGGAGTAGCGATATTGATCCATCGCAGGGTACCCTGTGAACATGAGAGACTTTGGTCAGACACGCAGGGAAGGTATGTCTTTATACAGGGCAAAATTGGGGGAGAGACCTTGACTCTGGAAAGCATGTACGCCCCACCACCATTACAGTGGTCCTTAGTGGAACAACTTCTGACACTGTGGGGGGACATGCCGGATACATTCTCTATTGTAGGGGGAGACTGGAATGATGTGATGGAATGGAGTTGGGATAGATGGAGGAGCAGGGATGAGGGTGGAGTGGGAGGAGCTCCAACCAAACTGCATTCCCTAGCTACGGGGCTGGACTGGACGGATGTCTGGAGACACATACATGGACCTCGCAGGGCATATACCTACTTCTCCACACCACATGACTCCTTCTCAAGGCTAGATTATATATTTGTCCCCAGGGGGCTGGTGCTGTCAGTGAGTATTCTGCCCTGAGCCCTGTCAGATCACTCGCTCGTTGCTCTCACAGTTCGGATTGGCCCGGGATGACAGCCACTTAGATGGCATATGTTGGGGTGGTAATTGCAGAAGGAGGAATACAGGGAACATTTGACCAAGGAGATAGATAACTATTTTGTAATTAATGTAGGATCAGTTGAGTCTCCGGCGGTGCTTTGGGAGGCATTGAAACCCACTTTGTGAGGGGTGGATATTTCCTGGTGTGTGGCTGCGCAGAGAGAGAGGCAGAAGGACCTGGTGTGTCAGGAGACAGAAATTGAGGCGCTGGAGCGTAGGGGTCGGCAAGCGGATGGAGGCCCGGCTAGAAGACAATTGGTGTTGGCTCAGCAGCAATATGCAGCAATACTGTTAGATGATGCTCATCAGGCTTGGCTGGCAATGCACAGTAGGGTCTATCAATGGGGGAATAAGTCGAGCAAGATGCTTTACCGCTTGTGCCAGGGCACCCTACACGCCCAGCCTCTGCCGCGAGTTCTGGACCCTGTGGGGGATCCAATTCTGGATCCCCCAGCTATTGCAGAGAGCTTTTCAACCTGTATTCGCCCAAAGAATGTCTCGGGCGGAGGTTATTGAAAAATTCATTGATGATCTTCCACCCAAGACCGTCTCGGACGAAGTCCGGGAGCTATTGGATAGGCCTCTGTCAGATGATGAATTGGGTATGGCTCTAGGGGAATTGCATCCTGGGAAGGCTCCGGGACCGAATGGTTTCCCCAGCGAGTTCTTTAAATGTTTCTTTGTGCAGCTGGCCCCACATTATCGGCCGGTGGTGGAAGAGGCTCGGGAGCGCAGCATGCTTCCCCCTGACTGGAGACATGTGGAAGTGGTGGTGTTCCACAAACCGGGTAGACCTCCACAACAGCATGCATCTTATCGCCCCATCTCCCTTCTCAATGTAGAGGCAAAGGTTCTGGCCAAGGCGTTGGCCAAGCAGCTTGGGCAACACATCGCAACACTGGTACACACGGACCAGGCCGGGTTTATGCCTCAGAGGGCGACCCGTCACAACATTCAGCACGCACACATTGCGGTGTCGGTCTGTGGGCAGCTTGGGGAGTCGGCAGCGCTATTGCTGGCAGATATGGATAGGGCCTTCGATTCATTGAGTTGGGTGTACTTGTTTGCTCTGTTTCGGAAACTTAATCTAGGCCCGCACTTTCTGGCTTACCTGCAGTTGTTGTACCCTACCCTAATGGCGTTGGTACGGGGGGGTGATATCTTGCTCCTTCTCTATCCAGCAGGATACACGCCAGGGCTACCCCCTCTCCCTTTACCTCTTCACGCTTGCCATGGAGCCGCTGTTGGCCTGGGTGAGAATAGATGCTCAACTTCGGGGGTTTAGATGGGCGACGGGTCTAATAGATAAAATAGCCCTATACGCGGACGACGTCCTGTTCTTCCTTACTGACTTGGACAGGTTGGGGTCACGGTTAATGCGCATCCTTCAGATCTTCTGTGAAACCTCTGGGTTGTATATGATTCCTTGCAAATCTACATTGTGGGTCCTTGGCTGTGGGCCGAGGTTGGGCGAATGGGCCTCAGCCATTCAATTGGCGACCGGGGGAAGACGTGTTTGGGGGTCTTTTTGTCGGATGTCCTGGCTGTATCACGAGACTGTCCCTACCACATATATCTAATGGACAGCTACTCTAGTCAAGGAGAATCTATACTTCCAAGATTAAAGTAATGAATAACTATTCTTTAGGGTAACCAACCAACCACTAATATCGTAAACTTGCTCATATGCAGGGGAAATGCCAATACAATATCTAACTTACTGATGTTGGCAAATTATCAACACCATTCACAGAACACAAGGTATGCACGTAAACAGCAAGTCTTCACAACAATAAATTTTAAAAATGAATTTAAAAATTATATTTAAAAAAGTTTATGTTTATTCTGCTTCATGCAAGTATATTCGTACACACTTAAAAATACATACATATATCAATTTCCGTACATCACTATAGTTATACAAGGTATTTAAAAAGATTTACCCATCCATGTTTTAAAATTGTTCGAGAAAACAAGTGTTGACGCAGCGTTTCGGTGATGATAATAAACACCTTCTTCAGGACTGTTTATCTGTTTAAAGAGACACATAATTACTATACAAAACATATGACAATTGCAGATATTTACAGTGCATACCTAAACTTAGAAGTTTTATCTAGCTAATAGTACATAGTTAAAATCATTTCATTATCCTGTATTTAGCATAGCATGTAGGTCAACTTTTTTCATTTCTCAGCACATTTCTATTTTTTCATTTATACCCCTATAGTTTCGGTTCACGCAGTGGTTAGTTATGGTTCCCTAGTATGCAATTTCTCTGAATCTTCAATTCTATAGCATCCAGAGACAAAGTAAAAAAAAAAAAAATTCTGTTACGTCTCTTACCTTAAGCTTTAAGGATCTGGGTTTACTCAGACTCATTTATTTATTTATTTATTTATTTATTTATTTATTTATTTATCTATTGCATTTGTATGGTGCAACAGCTACCCTGAGGGTTTCCCGGCGCCCTGGATCTGTATTACTGGTAAGGAAGCACGGGACAATTATTGATCAAGCAGCCAAGATTTCACTCCCTTGCGAAAGCGTAGATAACAGGGTTCTAGCCGTAGTTGAAGGGGGAGTGAGTTCCACAGTGCCAGTGCTATAAAGGCAAAAGAGCGACCTCCTGGTCGAGCCCTTTTTACCCTGGGAACAATTAATTTCGCCTGATTCATTGAGCGTCAGTTAAGCACGGGTAGGTATTTCTGTACCATTTTGCATAGACACTTCGGGGCTGCTCCTGAGCTGATCCTATACATATAGCACAGTGCTTTGAACTTTACTCTGCTGGCCACTCTCAGCCAGTGTAGTTTTTTAAGATGTTCTGTCATACTCGTGCGTCCTGGGAGATTAAGGAGCATTCTGGCCGTGGAGTTCTGGACTACTTGAAGTTAGTTCAGAGTGCTATTCGTAACTCCTAGAAATAGGACGTTACCATAGCCTAATCTTGACGTAATTAAGGCCTGTAGGACAGTCCTCTGAGCTCCATCTGGCAATTGCCACAGTATTTTCTCAACCATTTAAGGATGAGAAAGCATGTGGAGGCAGTTTTGGCTGTGTGTGTCCGCATGGACAGCTTATCATCAATTATTATCCCTAAATTGGGTGCGGATTGAACCGCCGTCGGGGTAGCGCCCATTTCAGCAGGCCAGTGAGTTGGGCCCCAGAGATTCTTTTGGTTGCTAAAAATTAGTAGCTCTGTTGTATCCCAGTTCAGCTTTAATTTTTTAGAATGGAGCCAGTTGGCCATTCTGAGTAGTCCAGATCGAAGGGGAGAGATGTCAGATTTTTCTGTAGATGTAAGGGAGAACACAAGTTGTGTGTCGTCCGCATATGAATAAATGGTGATGCCCATCTCTTCAGCAATTTTAGCAAGAGGGGTGACGTACACATTAAAAAGGAGGGGGCTCAGTATAGAGCCCTGGGGCACTCCATAGGGGGACTTATATACTTCTGACCGATTACTTTTGGAGAAGACCTGATATGTTTGATGCAGGAGAAATTGCTCCAACCATTTCAATGCTTTCCCTCTGATTCCAATATCTTTTATGCACTTGATTAGGGTTGTATGACATATGGTGTCGAATACGGCACTCAAATCTAAAAGGATGAGTGCCACCGTGCTTCCCGTATCAAGTTCTTGGCGTATAACCTCAGTGACCCCAAGTAGGGTGGACGCCGTGGAGTGACCTTTTCTGAAACCTGATTGTGAATAGTGCAGTAGATTATTGTCATTGACAAAGTCTGATAGCTGCTTATTAACATGTTTTCTAGGATCTTAGACAGGATCGGTAGTAAAGATACCGGGCGAAAGTTGGAAAACACTTCGGGGTCACTGTAGGCCTTTTTTAGCAGGGGGACTACCATGGCATGTTTCCAGTCATTAGGTAGTACAGCTTCCTTTAGGGAGGCATTCAACAATGCTCTAAGTACCTCCAGAATAGGAATGTCCAATTGTTTGAGGACGTGCGCAGGTAGAGGACCTAGGGGTGAACCTGATTTTATGCTACTCAAAGAGTCCTCAAGGCAAGAGTGTCTATTGGTTGCCATGTTCTGATTTACTGTTTCATAGGGGACTCTTGTTGCTCATCTGTGAAAGATGTAGAGGGGCTGATATCAATACCCTCATCATTAGATGTGAAATTGGCGTATATCGTAGCTATTTTTTCGTGGAAGAAATTTGCAATACAGTTGCATTGGGTAGGTGATAAGATAGGAGGTTCAGGCAGGGCTGCTGCTCCAGCTAGATTCTTAAGGACCTTAAAGAGAGTCCCTGAGTGATTCTGCGCTCCTAAGATTGTGTTTTTGGTAAAGTTTCCCCTGGCGATTTTACAGGATAGGTGGTATGTATTAAGTGCTAGCTTATACTTTTCTTTGTTGGCAGGATTGTAATCTCTTCTCCATTGTCTTTCTAATTTCTTGCATAAGCGTTTTTCTTCTTTTAGATTATCTGAGAACCAGGGAGCTGGAGGATTACATGATTTTTGTTTACTTAAGGTCGGGGGGATGACTGTCAGAGCAGCGTCCGATAGCCAGCTATTGATTCCATAATGATCCTCAGTTGTAATTTTATCTATATCAAAACCTGGGTTGCATCTGGTTAGTTGTTCATCCAGATCTTTTATGTGAAGTTTTTGCCATTTCCTAAGCCACATCTCTGATTTTTTAAGATTTTTGTGAGCGGGAGCCCATATGATAAATTTGCTAAGAAAATGGTCCGACCATACAATGGGTAGTGTAGACTCCCATTTAATGCAATCAAAATTAGCGAATATAGGGTCCAGTAGATGGCTGGCTTGATGGGAGGGGCCCGAGTTCCACAGGTGGATATTTAATGCCTCAAGATCTGAGAGAAAGTTAGCAATCATAGGGCAGTTAAGGTCTTCTAAATGTAGGTTTAGATCGCCTAAGATGGTAAACATGGAGGCCTCCAGTAAGAGAGGTGCTAAAAGATCAGGTAGGGCTGCCACCCATTCCCCTGCTGCCCCCGGGGGGCGATATATCAGGAGTCCTGTGAATGTTATTTGAGGAGTTAGTGTGAGTTTAAAAAGTCCTGCTTCTCAGTTGCCTAGCTTCCCGTCTGTCCATTTGCATTGAAATATATTTTTGAAAATGACACAGATGCCTCCTCCTCCTTGGTTCGCCCGATCTTTTCTAACGATAGAGTAGTTGGGAGGGAGGGCTAGGGCTAGGGCTAAGTCTGGGCCGGAACTATCTGTTAACCAAGACTCCGTGAGAAATAGCGCATCTGGCTTCTGGTCATTTAAAAGATTAAAAATATAATTTTTGTGTTTTGGGAGTGATCAACAATTGGTACTCAGGAAGGAGAATTGGGTGTCTTGTTTACTGGGCTGGTTTAGGTAAGAAAGTTTGATACCTCCAGAATCACCAGTGATTCCCAGTAGTGCGTGTGAGAAGGAGAATTTGCAATTCTGACAACAGCTCGTGGGAGTGTCCGGGTGCGGTATCATACAGTTATCGTCGTGTCTTGCCCTAACGTCTAGCAGGGTATCCCTAGAGTATCTGGGAGCTGTGAGATTTTGGGCAGGGGGTAGCCCCTGGTCCCGTCTGGTCGCGGATGGGCGCAGACGGGCCCGCCTTTGGCTCACCTTCAGCGCGCCGCCGGCGCGCCCGCTGCGCTCGCCCGCTGCGCGACGAGCACATGACCCTCTAAAGTAGTGCTTCCCCAGGGTACTTCCCGCCCTCCGACCTCTGACCCGTCCCTGCCCCGCCTTCACTCCCTCCACGTCAAACGGGACGAACCCGTGGTGGAACGGGGAGCCGGCGAGCAGAGCAACGGGCGTCAGTGAGGCGGCTATGAGGTAACACGTGTATTAAAAGAGGTAAAAAATATCACATAGTTACACACAATTCTTAAAATCCTTCGGTCAAAATTAAAATCTCTGCAGGTTCAGTGCAAATAACAATGTGCAAACAATGCTAGTCGGCAATATAATATATATAATATATCAATATAATTTTTAAATTCATTTTTAAAATGTATTGTTGTGATGACTTGCTGTTTACCTGCATACCTTGTGTTCTGTGAATGGTGTTGATAATTTGCCAACATCAGTAAGTTAGATATTGTATTGTCATTTCCCATGCATATGAGCAAGTTTACGATATTAGTGGTTGGTTGGTTACCCTAAAGAATAGAGTTATTCATTACTTTAATCTTGGAAGTGTAGATTCTCCTTGACTAGAGTAGCTGTCCATTAGATATATGTGGTAGAGACAATCTAGATTTTACAGCATTATTGCCCTGGTCCCTTATTTGCTACCTAAGGGGGCCTCCTGTGTTTTTTTCTCTGTATCCCGAGACTGCAATCTAATTCCAGTGTGGGATCGTAATTGGGAGGATCTCAAGGTGTGGTCCCGTAAGCCCTTAACGATGTATGGTAGGTCGGTCATCTTTAAGATGGTGGTGCTTCCCCGTCTCCTCTACCAATTGCAAAATCATCCCTACTAGATTTCACCCCTATGGTTCCGGCAAGATAATCCGGCATTGGGAGGTTTCTTGTGGGGGGGGCACGGTTTGGGTGGCCCTACGCACCTGTTTCATGTCCACATACGCTGGTGGTCTCGCTACTTCAGATGTCCTCTCCAACTACCAGGCTGCACACTTGCTGGTCCTCAATGACTTGTGGTACGGAGATAGGGGGGACCCAGCCTATGCGGTTTAGTGGCAGCTGATAGGCAATAAATCTCTACACACACTACTACATTCCGCTCTGCTTCGGAAGCTTTCGCCCCCAGTCACACAGGTGGTGTTTCATATTTGGAGGCAGGCCCAGAGTAGGATGGGGTGGTGGAATGTCCTGACATGGGAGACTCCTCTTTGGAGCAAGGGGCGCTTGCCCCAGCTGGCGGCATTGCAGGGTTTTCAGGGATGGGACACCATTGGCATCTCAGTCCTGGGAGATGTGATGACCGACCTGAAGCTTAAATCATTCCAAGATCTGCGGGATGAATATGGGATGCCACGATCCCAGTTCTTCAGATATTTGCAGTTCCGATACGTGCTGGAGCCTATTCTGGAGGGCCGAGAGTCTCTCCCTGATTTCAGCCTCATTGAAGCTAAGGTCTTTATGGGGGAGCTACCGGACCACAAGATTTCTCTCATATACCAGACATTGACCATAGATTGCTCCACAAATCTGCAGTGGCTTAAGACGACATGGGAGGAGGATGTAGGTGAACAGGAGGAAGAGTACTGGGTGGAGGCATTGGCAAGTCCACGGGGGGCAGCAATAGCCACGCAACTGCTTTCGATACAATTCAAATATTTGCACAGAGTGAATTTTACCAGATTGCGCTTGTGGAGAGCAGGAATGATTGTATCCCCTGAGTGCCTTCAATGTGGTTCAGAGGAGGGAGCCTTTTTGCACTCAGTATGTAGTTGTCTCTCGCTACATAGATTTTGGACAGGGGTGTTCTCCTGCCTGTCGGAAGTGTTGGGATGAGAGCTTCCCTGCACAACACGCTTGGCCCTGTTACATGTCATGGAGGGAGTGGGGGGCAATAGATATAAGCAACATCTCCTGTTGCTAGGTCTCACGTTGGCGAAGAAGGACATAGTCAGGGCTTGGAAGGCGCCCCGGGCTCTGTAGCTGGTTGCTCGGAGGAATGGTATAGACTTTTGTATGGGACTTGAACAGCCGGTCTTCATTGCCAGGGGGTGTCCCCGTAAACATTATAAGATTTGGAAAAGATGGGCGGACTTCCAGGGACTAGAATTGGATCCAACGCTGGAAGGGGATGTTCATTGGACGGTTTTATGGGTGTCTGGAGGCCGGGCTTTTCAGGGTGGCTGATGGGACTTGTGTATGGTTCCAGAGATGTACTAATTTTGATATTGGGGCGTGGGCGCAATCGGGGGGAGGAGGGAGGGTATTGTTCTATTATGATTCTTACATGTATATAAAAGTCAACGTCATTTTTATTGTACAATTGAGGTGTGCAGCAGACTCCGGGTTACGGAGCTATGCAGTTTATATGAACCGTGAGAAATAAAACTTGTTTAAAAAAATAATAATAATGATTTAAACTAGAAATTTGCTGAAAAAAACAAAGATTACAGGGACGGTATAATTAGAATCAGATTTCACTCATACACAACTAGTGAAATTCAGCAGTTATAGTTACCTGAGCTAACTATAACTTCCGCCCCGCAATGTACTGCTAATGACCTCAGATATTACATCATTCATGACATGTTCAGTTGCATCTCTCATGACATCACTCATGACATCTCAAAAGAGCTGTGAATTGAAGGGAACTATAATCGCTAGAACTTTATTTAGGGATAGTGTGTGCATATTAACACCCCTTTTTTACTTTTCTTTCATGTAAGAACCATTATAATATGCAACAGGCCTAGATTAATATGGCTGATAGCCTTTCACTTTAAAGTAATGTGTAGTCCATTGTTTATATTGATGTTTGCAATCCTAAGTATGTTTATTATGAATAAGTCACGTTGACAAACATACAGGTATGGCGGTCACAGGGCAAGATATGCTGAAATTACGTTGCGTGTTTTCTTTTCTTCATTGTAACAATTCCTGAATTTTCACACCATGACCAGGCCAATATGGCCGCCAGCTTTTTGGATTAAAGTAATATATAGTCCTTTGTTAATGTTGGCATCTGGAGGCATATGTACATTTAAATAAGGATGCTACAATGACGTCTTGTACCGTTATCAAGGTTCAGACGAGCAGAAACTAGTGGATCACGTCTTTTGCAGATTAAATACTTCCAAACTACAACCTGAGTGCTGATTCCGTCCTTGTAAGAGTAAGAGGAGATTAAATACATATATATAAAATTCACTGAAAAAAACAAAAGTTTCAGGGACATTATAGTTGGAAATTAGCATTTAAAAACCTCAGAAATTCTCTGAAAAAAACACAGGTTTCATGGACGTCATATTTAGTTGGACATTTCACTCATACAAAAAATAAGAGAAATTCGGCCGTTATAGTTAGTTGTGCTAACTATAACTCGGGCCCCCGCAATGCACTGCTGATGATGTCACATATTACATCACTCATGACATGGTCAGTGACACCACTGATGACATCTCAAATGACATCACTGATGACATCATCCACGTAATCATCTGATGCACCTCCTTACACCCTAAAATACATACTGCCAATCTCGAAACCATAGGCACACCAATACTAGTACAGCTACATTATTCTTTGTACTATGCATGCAGACCTCTAATCAGCTATATAGCATTGATACAGTCTTTTAAATACTCAGTAAGTACCTATGCAGTCTAGGAATCCTTCTGCCTGTCCCATGCACTTGCCCATTCACCCATCCAGCACTATGTACGTATCCTATAACTATGCCAATACCTAAGCACTTATAAATTTAGCATGCACTGTCTTTGCAGCACTGAAATTACTCCAGTTATTAGTCATATACTTAAGGAATGGCATAGCCTCTAACCCAAGTACAGGTACAATGTTTTGTACACTATGCATGCAGATATCTAACAAGCTACATACTATTAATACGCTCTTCTAAATACCCAGTTAATACACAAGCAGTTTTGGAATCCTTCTGTCGGTGCAATGTATTTATCCAAAAACCCATTCAGCCCTATCTACGTATTCTATCACTCCGCCAATACCTAAGCACTTATAAATTCAACATGTACTCTCTTTGAAGCACTGAAAATATTCTAGTTACTAGTCATGTACCTTAGGAATGGCATAGCCAGAAAAATGAGCACAGCTACAATATTCTGTGCACAATGCATGCAGACCTCTAATCAGCTACATAGCTTTGAGTGAAGTAGTGTGGCTCACTGGTTAGAGGCGGCAGACCTGAGAGCAGAGGACGGCCCGGGACCAGGGTTCGATTCCCGGCGCGGCAGGTTTCTGGACCAGGGTCAGCGGACTCGATAATTCTCTCGCCTCGGTGCCCACTCTGATCAGCGATCACACTCGGCAACTCTGGGCATTAGCTTGCCTCATCTTCACTAACGGCCCCACCAGACCGCCGGGGATGCCTGGTCTCAACCTGGAGATACCCATTAAGGGACCATCTCTCAGGGAAGCCAGGAAGGGTTTCGCAGCGGTCGAAGCGCGGAGATACTCCCCCGGGAGTGATTCTAGCGCTATATAAACATGCAAATTAAATTAAATACAGTCTTTTAAATACTCAGTTAGTGCCTATGCAGTCTAGGAATCCTTCTATCTGTCCCATGCAGTTCTCCATTCATCCATCCAGCACTCTCTATGTATCCTATCACTTGACCAATACCTAAGCACTTATAAATTGAGCATGCACTCTATTTGCAGCACTGAAATTACTCCAGTTATTAGTCATATACTTAACCCTTTCGCTGCGGCAGCAATTCTGCCACAGCGCTAAGGGGCGGGGATGCCGCGCGGCGCTCCGACGCTGGTGACGGAACCGCTCCGTCACGCCCCTCAGGTGAGCTGTGCTTGTGAAGGAACGGTTCCGTCACGGACCCACCTGCTCAATAGAACGCGCCGCGCGGGCGCAAAACCAGTGCCGCGCAGGCGCGGCGAGCGGGCCATGATGGGACCGTTCCGTCACCAGCACAGCCCACCCGAGGGGCGTGATGGAGCGGTTCCATCACCAGCGTGGGAGGGGTTAAAGAATGGCCTAGCCACTTACACAAGTGCAGGTACAATATTTTGTACACTATGCATGTAGACCTTTAACCAGCTACATACTATTGATACGTACTTCTAAATCTCCAGTTAGTACCTATGCAGTGTAGGAATCCTCCTGTCTGTCCATGCATTTCTACAATCACCCATCCAACACTAGCTACTTATCCTGTTACTCCACCAATACCTAAGCACTTATAATAACTGAAAAAAGGTTTAGCATTTTTTGATGTGTACTACTGTCAAGGTAAGATTAAGTAATCCAAACACTATCAATGCACAACTACATTCAGCTTTTCACTATATATAAAAAGCTCTAACCAGCTACTTAGTAAAGTACTACCCATGCAACCTAGGAATCCTCCTGTCTGTCCCATGACTTCTCCAATAACCCATCCAGCACTAGCTACGTATCCAATCACTTCACAATACCTGAGCACTTATAAATTCAACATGTACTCTCTTTGCAGCACTGAAAATATTCTAGTTACTAGTCATGTACCTAAGGAATAGCCTAGCCAGTAAAACTAGTACAGCTATAATATTCTGTGCACTATGCATGCAGACCTCTAATCATAGCATTGATACAGTCTTTTAAATACTCCGTTAGTAACTATGCGTCTAGGAATCCTTCTGTCTGTCCCATGCACTTCTCCAGTCAACCATCCAGCACTATCTATGTATCCTATCACTCTGCAAATACCTAAGCACTAATAAATTTAGCATGCAGTCTCTTTGCAGCACTGAAATTACGCCAAATATTAGTCATATACTTAAGGAATGGCGTAGTCACTAACACAAGAGCAGGTACAATATTTTGTACACTATGCATGCAGACCTCTTACAAGCTACATACTATTGATATAGCCTTTTAAATACTCAGTTAGTGCCTATGCAGTCTAGGAATCCTTCTGTCTGTCCCATGCAGTTCTCCATTCATCCATCCAGCACTATCTATGTATCCTATCACTTGACCAATACCTAAGCACTTAAAATTTGAGCATGCACTCTCTTTGCAGCACTGAACTTACTCCAGTTATTAGTCATATACTTAACCCTTTCGCTGCGGCGGCAATTCCGCCGCAGCACTAAGGGGCGGGGGGGCCGCGCGGTGCTCCGACGCTGGTGACGGAACCGCTCCGTCACGCCCCTCGAGTGAGCTGTGCTTGTGACGGAACAGCTCTGTCAGGGCCCCGCCCGCTCAAGAGAACGCGCCGCGCAGGCGCGACGAGCGGGCCGTGACGGAACCGTTCCGTCACCAGCACAGCCTACCTGAGGGGCGTGACAGAGCGGTTCCGTCACCAGCGTAGGAGGGGTTAAAGTATGGCCTAGCCACTATTACAAGTGCAGGTACAATATTCTGTACACTATGCATGCAGACCTTTAACCAGCTACATACTATTGATACACTCTTCTAAATATCCAGTTAGTACCTATGCAGTGTAGAAATCTTTCTGTCTGTTCCATGCATTTCTACAATCACCCATCCAGCACTAGCTTCTTATCCTGTCCCATGCATTTCTACAATCACCCACCCAGCACTAGCTACTTATCCTGTTACTCCACCAAT
The DNA here is from genome assembly GCF_964263255.1 of Lissotriton vulgaris. NCBI lineage: Eukaryota > Metazoa > Chordata > Amphibia > Caudata > Salamandridae > Lissotriton > Lissotriton vulgaris. The sequence continues at coordinate 302 of NW_028241400.1, read as the reverse complement.
ACCTAAGCACTTATAATAACTGAAAAAAGGTTTAGCATTTTTTGATATGTACTTCTTTCAAGGTAAGATTAAGTAATCCAAACACTATCAATGCACAACTACATTCAGCTGTGCACTATATATATATAAACCTCTAACCAGCTACTTAGTAAAGTATTAGCCATGCAACCTAGGAATCCTCCTGTCTGTCCCATGCACTTCTCCAATAACCCATCCAGCACTAGCTATGTATCCAATCACTTCACAATACCTAAGCACTTATAAATATCAACATGTACTCTCTTTGCAGCTCTGAAATTATT